>NC_141029.1:28102500-28402500 GCF_052040795.2 Danio rerio | reverse complement strand
GTTTATCTGGCTTGTCATTTTGAAGTGAACTTTTCTTTTAATCAATTGTGCATGGAGTCTTTTTTTTTTTTTTTCTTTTCTTTAAGTTTTTAGTTTTTTTCTTTGTTGCCCTTGATATGTGGCCCCATCCAGACAGGCAGCCCAAGGGGAAAGCACTACCTCACCATCAGAGCTCTTCCCTGCGGTGAAACGCTGACAGTTCCCCCTTTCCTGATCAATTCCCTCCTCCAGCCCAAACCAAAACCAAAGTCTCAGACAGCCGGACAGAGTGAAAGAACCAGAGAAAGCGAGCAGATGATATCAGGCTGTTCGTTTAAAGGTGACGTGTTTGGTCGGACAGACGCGCTGCTCACATGATTGATGTGCAGAAATGAACCCGTCCGTCAAAATTTAAATTAGACTAGCGCTGAAATAGCTCACATTTGAATACACAAAAACCCTGGAGAAATGACAAAAATGGAGGAAGGAAAGCGGTGGAAGGAGACGAAAAAAACATTCAGCCTGGTGAAGTATATGAATTATACACACAAAGCCCGTCAAAAATGGAGATAGAGAGTCTGATTACAAAGCGGCCAGAGATAATGTTGACTCACAGATTGCTGTGTGGATGAAAATGGAAATAGCGTTACATATTTTTCACTTCTGATCTTGGAAGGTCAAAGAGTTTCAAAATCTTTTTTTTTTTTTACTATACTGCTGCTCTTACTGTCTGTAATTTACTCTTATAAATCACATCATCCATTGATTTATTTACTGTATATGCAATGTATTGTGGTATTCTGGCAATACCATAATACAGTGAGATATGCTATAATACGGTTACCATGATAATTACTACACTTTAAAAAGTCTAGGTTCCGAATAATTCATTCATATTGTCCAACACAAATTGATTAAGTAAGTTTAATAGTTTTTACAAATTTAAATAGATTGAATTAAACAATTAGGTTTTCCAAAAAATCCTTAAGAATTGGGTAGTTTCAACTAATTTTAAATACGCAGTTTGAAGAAGCAGCAAAAGTAAGTTGAGTGTACAATCATATTGGGGATAACTATGACAATTCAAAGCAAGAAGTAACATTCAATAATTTCACTCACAAAAATACAACATTTCACTGATTTCATTCATACACAACACCAGAGGGCGCTCTTGCACAGAAATTTCACAAGAGAGACTCATAGAATTAAGAAAACATTTGACTTTCCAGTAAAACCTTTATATGAACAAACATTATCAGTGGAGTCCATACAGCATTATCGCTCTTTGGAGTCAAAACAATCATGGCCGACAAACCAAAGTGCTCAAATCGGGCTACTTCGAAGGGCTCACATGATCCTTTACTCACGGCATGACATGATTCTGTTCCTCACTTTAAATAGCAAAATGCTTGTGAAATGATTCAGAGTGTTCATGTGTTCAAAACAGCAGAAGCTGAAAACAACAAGAGGTTCATAGATGCACAGTATATTTTACTCTAGTCTTTACAAAAAGTTGTAAAGTCCAGGGCTGTACAAAATATGGAAAAATCTGACATTGTGATGTTTTGTTTTACTGCAAAAAATAATTATGATAGTATAGTTTGTACAAAAAAGGCTCATCAACAACAAACTGAACTCAACATAGCATATCCTGAACACTGATATATTTTGTGAGATATACAATCACCGGCCACTTTACTGGGTGCACCTTCCTAATACTAGGTTGGATCCCCTTTTGTCTTCAGAACTGCCTTAATTTTTATGGGATAGATTAAACAGGGTACTGAAAATATTCCTCAGAGAATTTGGTCCATATTGACATGATAGCATCACGCAGTTGCTTCAGAATTGTTCAATAGTATCGGGATGCAGCCTTTATGATGCAAGCTGAGATGCTCTCAGAGATGCAGTGTCAGACACATGCACTTAATAGAGCCAGTGACGTCACTGTGACAGGTAGAGTTATGGTTGGGGTTAGGTGAGCCCATTTAAAAGTATTGCATGCAACTCAGCTTGCATCTGCATAGAGTCTGCAGCCAGACCTCTCTCGATATGTTGACTTAACATCCAAGATGCGAATTTCCCATTCCACCACATGCCAAAGATGCCCTATTGGATTAAGTTCTGGTGACTTTGGAGGCCATTAGAGTACAGCGAACTCATTGTCATGTTCAAGAAACCAGTCTGAGAGTATTCATGGTGCCTTATCCTGCTGAAAGCAGCCATAAGATGGGTACACTGTGGTCATAAAGGGATGGACATGGTCAGCAACAACACTTAGGTAGGCTGTGGCATTGACACGATGCTCAATTTGGTAATAATGGGCCCAAAGAGATGGTAGAGATGGTTGTGCATGAAAATCCCAGTAGATCAGCAGTTTCTGAAATACTCAGACCAGACTGTATGGCACCAACACTCATGTCACGTTCAGTGTCACTGAAATGACCTTTCTTTTTCATTCTTATGATCGGTTTGAACTGCAGTAGGTTGTCTTGACTATATCTACATGCCTAAATGCATTGAGTTGCTGCCATGTGATTGGCTGATGAGAAATTTGCGTTAGAGAGCAGCTGGACAGGTGTACCTAATAAAGTGGCCAGTGAGCATATGCAAATAACGATATATTGTGTATCCCTAGTACAGTCATTCTTTAGATTTGTTCATTCAAAATGAGCCAAATTCGATGCTATTCAGTGTTATACAGTAAATAAATGTTTTGACTCAATTGCTTGATTCCTTGCATGCATTTTCTGTATCATAGAAATCTTATTCCTCACCATTCAGTGAAATGGCCTGACTGAACTGAAAACAGAAAAAGCAGACAGATTGGAAAGGAGGAGAAGACTGTGACACTCTTGAGTGGAGAAATTACCCACTAAAGTCTTCAGAGGCACCACTACACTTTACACACAATGGACATTTTTGACCCGGGGCTTCAGACGCCTGTTTCAAGCCCTGTTTGTCAAAATCATCGCTCTAGCTAAAAGGAAAGGAAAGCCGTGTGATTTTCTTCTGACAGTCGGCCCAGGTTGAGCTCACAGGATAAGAATGCTCAGGGCTGGCTGGACCTCTCTGAATTTGTTTGATGTTTCATGTCTTTTTTTTTGCTTCTTGTGTTCGCTTTTTTGCATGACTGCTGCATGTACCTTTGACATGGTCTCAGTGTAAAGCCAAAAAAGTTGGCCTCTTCAAAAGGAGACAAAGACAACAGGATTCAGTTTTGATCTGCGTATAGGGTGAATCTCTCTAACACAGCCAGCTCAAATTTCACCCCAACATCAAACAAGCATGAACACACACAGACCCCAACCACAAAATGTCTGTAGCTGTACTATACAATTAAGCTATATGTTTTTCAATGAATCATTGGAAAATTATAGAACTGGTTGTATAACAAACTATTACATTCAGTGTGTGAAAAAGTAGACACTTATTGGTATGTTATCCTTCAAATAAAATTAATTCCATTTATTTTGATATTTGATCTAATGCATTTACTTTCAGATAAACGACTTATCTTTTTATAAAAAGTTGTCAAAAGTTCATATATCTTACAAAAGGACAACACTGTAGCAATATACAAACCAAAGAAGAAAACACTGTGATTTCTGATATCTTTCTAGCACAGTCTTGGCAAAAAAATCAAATTCATTTGGAGCTAGATGACAGCAAAGGGCTTCCTAAGACAGATGAGCTACTATGATGATAAAATATGCAAAACCCTTACTCATGCAAAAAAACAAGACTTACCCAGAACAATAACAGAGAACACATTATAAGTATGCTTTTTAAATATACAGATGGCAGCTATGAACCAAAAGAGGTTTCACAAAAGCTTTTTTCATTCACCAAAGAATCTTTTTTTTTCACAGTATAAAGAACATTTAAATGAACTAAACAGCCCATTTGTCCAGAACCTTGCAGAATGTAAAGGGCCTATGTATGTTTATTTCATGGAACTGTCATAGTGTCATGTTTGGTGGTGAGGAAAAGGAGCGAGGACTCAAGTGCAGGGAAAACTATGGGTTTTTATTAATGATAAAATAAAATAAAAGGCAAAACAAACTACCCAGAGGGGGTAAACATTAACTAAACAAAGAAACAAACTTGACTGGGAAGGCTGACAAGGATTAAGGCTGGAACACCCGACAGGACATGGTAATAAACGATGATGAACTGGCACAGGACAGCAGACATGAGGAGAATATAAGCAGAAATAATTAACAAACAAACAGCTGAACAAAACAAACTAATAAGAGGACTCATTAAGTGTGTGTTCACATGAAACACTAAAGCACGCGACACCTGTAAACATGTACCAAAACACAACACCAACAGAAGACACACACAAAACACAAGTACACAATAAATAAAAACTCACCATGCACTCACACATGCAGCATGCATGTTTTGGCACTCATACAAAGACACACAATGATAGAAAATGAGTGCTCGACCTGAGAAAACTAAAGTCGAGCACAACATACAAGACATGACAGGACTAGTGTCTGGACCTTAAAACAAGTATTAACAAGACCAGAGTGGCAGAATCCTGACACATAGTCAATAAAAACAGTGAACAAGTGACTTTATTTCATCTAGGCAGGCTAAAGTTTGTTGCACACATCTAAAATGTTTGTCCATAAATTTTGCATGTAAAAAAATTAAATTTGACCTCATGTTGTTTGAATCGTAGTGACACACTGCCTCCGAAATTTTCATCTGTCATAAAAACAAAAATTCGAACTGGGTTCGATTAGTATTAATATTATTATTATTATTATTTGCATGCAAAAAAATACTTTGTGAGGTGTTTTGACAGTTCAGAGCCATAGTACAAGCGAACAGCCAAACACAAAATGCTATCACCTGAGCCACAGATAACTTTATGACAATCACAGTGCACAGCCTATTATAAGACAGAATGTGGCGGACTTTTAAAAACCCCTATATGCTGCGTTCTGTCACTTGCACACCTCTCCCTGCTGTTGTTTAGAGTGTATATTTGTGTCCATACATTACTTACTGCCCATAAACATTATAATCGCCTCATGGTCCGCTTCAGTCCATTGCTCCGATATGTCAACATGACTGCCATCTATTATAATTTCTATGGGTACTGCCAGTCTCTGTTCCGGATTTGTTTACATACACAAACATGTAAAGTATCACAAGCAATGTATCAGAATTCCACTGATTTCCTGAAATAAATTTTGCATTTGGGGATAGTCCAGCTCAGCTAGTTGATAAAGAGCTGAACTCTCTTTCCTCTCTACGTAGTCTAGTATTGGATGAACACAATATGTAGCAAATTCCTCTTTATTTTTCTACTTTGGATAAGAGCGAGTGTATCACTGCTTGAACTGACTCCTAAATGATTTGCATGCTTTCGGAATGTTTTAATTAATATGCATTACACTATGCAAGGTTTGTGTACGTGACAAATTTTTTGCACATGAATACGAAAAAAAATGCATATGACATTTTTGGACTTTAGTGCGCAAAGATCTTCACTGCTTGTTATACTTAAAAATAATGTAACGTCATGATATCACAAGATATAGTTTACTAACATATTTGATAATGTTGTGCATTTACAGTAATCTATGATGTGGATGTTCTGCCAATAATTGAGCACACTCTTGTCATTTTTGTCACCTAAGACCTTTGTTCATATTTGGAATGATTCGTTTGCAATTATTCGAAGCCCACTTACTGTATGTGTGCCAAAAAAGAAAAACTGTAAAAAGTTTATTTGTTTTGCCAATGTCTTATCTCCTGCGTCAATTCATCAGGAAGTAGGTCTACTAAAGACAATATGATGTACAAGTCAGCAGTGCAACGTGCAAGCAGTGTATGCCCAGTAGTAAATATAGTAGAAGAGTAGTTATATATATAAATGGATGGTAAATGATTACAGTTGAACCACTGAAGTCACATGAAATGTTTTGACAATGTCTTCATACTCTTGCGGTCTATGGAGGATAAGGAAGCTCTCTAATTTAATCCTAAATAACATAATTTGTCTCTTTGGAATCACGTGAGCTTAATTAATAACATAATTTTCAATTATGGGTGAACTAACCCTAAGACATGACCAATACACCTACTATTTTGTACCAGTGCCTGGTCTTGTGTCCACCGCCACAAGGTCAGTGCAGTTCAAGATCACAGTTAATTGTATCAGCCAGCAAAACAAACAGAAAATGTCTTTTGCGCACCTTCAGGTCAACGTGGAGCCCTTGGGACATCAAGAGTGTGTTTTGCAGTGAGTGTTGGCAGGGAAAATACAGGTATAACCTTGCTGGTGAGGGAACTCAGGGGTTGAGAGTTTGAGAGCGGCAGTAAAAGTCTCGTCAGAGAGTTTAATGGCCGAAGCCGGCGCTCCAATCCATTAGGAGCAGGGTTATGAGAATTAGAGCCCTTTAATCCACATCCATTAATACTGACTGCCAATAACACATTTCACTGCACTAAGCCCTTCCACAACCCAAAAAATATATATGTATAGAAAAAAAAAAGAATAAATGGTAAAGTAAACTATAGGAGTTTAATGTAAAATACTGTAAATGCACTCTTTGGCAAATTCAAAGGCAAATGAATGAATTCAGCTCAAAACTTTTAGGAGTTGTATGGATGTTGCATGAACAGTAACATTTTTTACAAAGGTTATATTTTTAAGTAAATAGTTTTGATCAAGGGCAAAGCAGTGGCGCAGTAGGTAGTGCTGTCGCCTCACAGCAAGAAGGTCGCTGGTTCGAGCCTTGGCTCAGTTGGCGTTTCTGAGTGGAGTTTGCATGTTCTCCCTGCATTCGCGTGGGTTTCCTCCGGGTGCTTCGGTTTCCCCCACAGTCCAAAGACATGCGGTACAGGTGAATTGGGTAGGCTAAATTGTCCGTAATGTATGAGTGTGTGTGGATGTTTCCCAGAGATGGGTTGCGGCTGGAAGGGCATCCGCTGCGTAAAAAAAAAAAATGCTGGATAAGTTGGCGGTTCATTCCGCTGTAGCGACCCTGGAATAATTAAGAGACTAAGCCGACAAGAAAATGAAATGAGTTTTGATCAAAATCTTAGAGGTTTTCTAAACTTTTACTCAGGCACTTTAATATAGACTTAAAGAAATGTGACAGCATTGAAAATTTTGATATATGACTGAAGCAAAAAATGTTTTTGGTTTAAGGATTTTTGACATGCTGAACCATGAAAAAAAATCATATCGAACACAGAGGCAGTCATACTTGGACGCAATATTTGAGTGTTAAAAGCGCTGGAACACATTGGTGAATGAATTGTAATTGTATTAAATTTTGTTTATGTGTTGATAAACAAATAAATACATAAGTTAAACTTCTTGTTTGTCATTCATGGTTTACAATACAGTATATTGTGGTAATTTATACACCTAATTCGATGTACTTAACTACATTTAAAGGTTAAAAAAGAGACAAAAATGTGTATACTCAAAAAACAGATTCACTTAGAAACAGTAAATGGATAAAAGGTCTCTGCAAACTGTTTTATAGAAGCATTAGAAAAGACTTTCTTATTCATGCATATCAGTGAAAATAAATATTGTGTAATTGTAATAACATAGTATATTTTACTTCAATTGTGTGTATTTTCAATAATAATAATCATAATTCTTTACATTTATACAGACACTCAAAGCACTTTACACATTATTGGGGGAATCTCCTCAACCACCACCATTGTGCAGCATCCAGATGGATGACGTGACGACAACCACATTGCACCAGATTGCACACCACACACCAGCTGATTGGAGAGGAGACAGAGTGATGAAGCTAATTATGATAGGGGGATGGTTAGGAGGCCATGATGGACAGGGTAAAGTGAGCATATTTGGACAGGATGCCAGGGTTAAACCCCTACTCAACCACAGAGAGTAAGGATCCCGGTTTAACATCTCATCCAAAAGACGACACTCACTATGCAGTATAGAGTCCCCATCAATATACTGGGGCATTAGGACCTACATAGACTGCAGATTTAACTCCCCCTGCTGGTCTCACTAACACCCACCCACTAGCATTTATTACCTGTAAAATTGGCAAAAAAGTGGAACACTACAACAACAACAACAACTACTACTACTACTACTACTAATGATAATAATAATATTATTATTAATTATTATTCACATAGCAATTTTTTAAACATTTACTAAACTTTACATACATTTTCTAAACAGTTAGATAAAGAAAGAGGGGGAAAAGTCTTGACTGAAAAATGACCAAGGAGCACAACAGTGCTTAACAGATTTAATGGAGTCTGTAAAAGTATGTGTTTTATCATGTTAAAAACAGCAACAATTAAATAATACTGAAGTGGGAAGAGTTGCAACATAAATATAAAAACATCTATGAATTTATGCTTACGAAAGTTAATCTGTTTTCGAAGAACTTTTCACCTTTCTATATCATCTACACCAGTGGTTCTCAAACTGTGGTACGTGTACCCCTAGTGGTACGCGGAGGATTTGCTGAATAATTAAAGTAAAAAATTAACAAACCTTTAACTCTTTGATGCGAACGATAACACCAATGTGATCAGTAATTTAATTTAGTAGGCTTAACCTTTTATTTTATTTTATTTTCAATTTTCTAATGTTTGTTATGTATTTTATCATTTGAAGCTAATATCCTCCCCATATTTGTAACGGTTGTTGGGGATGTATCCCATTTTTTTATATCCTAATGTTGACAGGCATAGTTTAATCACTTTTCTGACACAAATAGCCTACTCTAACAGGCAATGAGCTCTTCTAATATCTAATTTAAATATGTAAATCCAACTTATTTATGCAATATATATAATATACAATACAAGTTAATGTTTAGATTTCAAAGATATACAAATAAGTCATAGCTATGTACATGCCACATATATTTAAAAATGTATTAAAATGAGTTTATATGAATATGATGACATATAGCCTATATTTATGAGGTCTAAGGAACATGTCCAGATTTTGATGAATAGGCTACTACTATATGTTAATGCTTTACATTTAAATACAGCAGTTTTGTTTTTGCTTTTTAAGAACAGTGTAATTTTTTATTATATTTTAAAAGCACGTTTTAATTTAAACGTTGACGTTTTATTTATATTTTTACTTGTAACCACAGTGCAGTGTTAATGTTCAAACTATTTATAATGTTTAAAGTGGCTGACAATAATAAATATACTTAATAGCAGGAATTAATCTGCCTCTTTTTTGAACTGTGCAGAGCTGTAGCTGCTTAATTAGGCCTACTACGCTTCAGTATTTCAATGCCGGTCCTTATGGTGGTATTTGGTGAAACATTTTTTTTCTAAGGTGGTATTTCGTGAAAAAAGTTTGAGAAGCACTGATCTACACTGTAATAATGGCATGGTTCAACACAATTCCTTCATGTTGTTTCAACACAAACTTAACTTAACTTAACTTAATTGTTTTTATAAATTTAAGTGGACTAAACATAAAGCAATTAAGCTGTCCCAAACAAAACTTAAGAATTAACTGTTGGTTCAACTAATATTAAACAAGTAGTTTGACCAAGCAGTCATTTTTGAATGGACTGTATGTGAAAGCCCTTTTCGGTTTTTCCTGGCACCTTTTTATTTTTAAGAGCGCAAGCTTCCACTCTGTACCTGATTTTAAACGCAAGCTAAATGAACATTTAAACCGCACTGGCACACTAGAGTTTTACAGCCTCAGATCTGTACAGCATACTTTTGGCAAGTGAAAAGCTGCAATTTCATGTCCCATTTTGGTTAAAGTCCTAGAGGTTTTATAAAGCCAAAACTTTTACGCAGGCACTCTAATATAGACCCAAAGGAATGTGACAGCACCGAAAATACTGATACAAAACTGAAGCAAAAAAAAACAGTTTTGGTTGAGGGATTTCTGACATGCTGGACCACAAAAAAGATAAAAAGTCATATCGAAAACAGAGGCAGTCATGCTTGGACACAACCGTTGGGTGTTAAAAGCACAGGAACACCGGTGGAGAAATTGCTTTTCTTCATATTCGATCGTGTCTTTTTCTGAGTGCATGTTTGTATGTAAGAGGGCTGTCCAACAATCCTAAATTCCTGGCAGGACGGGATTGTTTTAGGAGCCTGTAATAATAAACAGCTCATGCAGCGCTGGAAGATCAGCCCCATCAGCTCATCCGTCTCTCTCTCTATACACTCACTCCTCCTCATCCTCCGGCGTTTATTTTCAGACCGCGTCCACGTCTTTATGTTGGACATATTTATCTGCGTGTGTTGTATGTACAGATGTGTTGAAACACGAGTATATTTGTGTAACTCGTGAGCATACTGAGCATCGCTCAGGGTAGAAGCACATCTCGTCTGTCCAACAAAAGCGGTTTTTGTGTGTTATGTCAAAAAACACAGAGCGATCCTGGGTTGCGGAGGCCTGAAGTTCAAGCTCACTAATGGCACAGGAAGTCACTGCTGTTTTTGATAAGAAGAGAAGGATGTTATGCTTGTATTCTAACAGGTAAAGTTTACTTTACTTGATGCTGCAGATGTACAGTAAAACCACTCATTCAAACTTTTGTATGTATCAGTCACAAACATAAAAGCACCAACATGTTTTGTTTGTTTCTTTGTTTTAGTTAATGCTATGGAAATGCTACCCAGCAGGCACACAACATCATAAGAAGTTGATATTAGGTTAGATTTAGGTCATGACGCCAGGTGACCAATATTCAATGTCTAGCCAGCGTCTAAGGACAACGTTATTTTGACGTCCAATAACGACATCAAATTTTGTTGATATTTAGTTGATTTGAGGTTTTGTTGAAGAGTGACCAAAATCCAACGTCTGGTAGATTTCATAGTGGTAACGTCCACACAACATCAAGGTGTAACATGATTCAACATTAATATTTGGTTGATTTTAGGTTGGACATTTATGTCGGCCTGACATTGGGTTCGGACGTCAACTCAATTTTTTATTCCGAACAAAATCCAACGTCCCTACGACATTGGGGTATGTTGGGGTACAATGTCAATATGACTTCATGTTATCGTTCTGTGCCTGCAAGGTAATTCCTTTAAAATTCACCAAGGTATTTTAGAAATATCTATACATAGTGGCATCTAAAAGTCTGAGATAACATATTTAAACAGTTTATGTTTGCTGTACTTGACGCTGGCGACGAATGCTGGGTTCCACACAAACAGTTTGTGATGGGACAACATAAAGGAATTAAGTTACTTAAGTTACATTATTAAGGAATTAAGTTACATTAATCAATTAATGTTCAAGTTGTCCCAACACAAATTGATTAAGTTAACTTAACGTATTTAAGCTCAATAAACATAAAAAAATCTGTTGTTCCAAAAAAAAATGTGTTGTTTTAGCACATTTTAAATTGAACAAGCAGCAAAAATACATTAATTAGATGCAAAACAAATAAGAATAAGACATTTCATCTTCATCACACCTGAAATTGAATCTACCTGTGTGTTATGAGTTATAGTGTTTTCAGTATTATTTTGTAGTATTTGAAACATACGATTTGAAAAAAACAAACACAAAAAAAGGTTCACAAAATAGGGAATCAGCAGAATGTACAATACAAAGATGAAGGACATTTATAAGAATTAGCAACTAATATGTCAAACATAAAATTGTAGTGATTTGTCATGATAGTGTCTGCATATTCGTTGTGTAGTTCAGCTGAAAATGTTAAGAAAATGCTAATGCTACTGTTTGTAAAAGAGGTCAACTATTGCCACACTACTAAAAATGTAGTCAAGATAACAACAAGTTCCAGTAGATATAAATTCCATAATACTATACAGTGAGTTCACACATACTGTAAGCTCACAGAGACTATAGAGGTGAGCAGAATTAGCTAACTTAAACCTACGACATAACACATCACATGTTTTGCAGGATAAACACTTATATAAACAATTTATATTGATATATTATGCATTACAACAAAATATTGTATACTTGTTTATGTGGCTTGTATAATGACATGGGTATGACCAATGCTATCTCAGGGCAGTTAATTTATATTTTTTTGATTTAGTGGTTAATTTGTATGATCTCATACGTACAATTTAGTCTGATTTGCTCATCGCCCAGTGACGGTTGTTTTTTGTACATCTGAAATTGTGTGTATTTGTATAAATTAGCCACTAAACTGACAAAACATAAAATAATAATGCTTCTTCATGAGATCAGGGTGGTATGACCTACTTTTATTATGTTAATGATGATCATGCCTGATGTCCTCGTAATTCGAAATGCTTAAAAAAAATCATACAAAAGAGGGTTTTACTTTTTTTAAATATTTATATATATATATATATATATATATATATATATATATATATATATATATATATATATATATATATATATATATATATATATAAAACAGGTGTGTGTGTGTGTTAATGTTTACATTAGCATGTTGTCTTGCAAACTGAAGATTACAGCTATCACTGGCTTCCAGGAGGATGAGGCCTGCTGTGATGTCTGACACAACAGAGTTCATATATTTCCATTTCTGTCTATCGTGTCCATTCATCTGCTCTGGATTCAAAGTCTTTATCTCTTTCTGCCCTTGAATTTGATGTGTTTCTGACAAACCTCTTTTATCTGCATCAGTCTGAAGATTTAACTGTCCATCTTGAGTGTGTGTTTAATGTGAATATGTTTCCTTCTCTCTCTGATCCCTCTCTCTATTTCTTTCTGTCTGCGGCCTCTTCAGGGTTCATATTGATTTTAGTTTTGGACAGAATGCCAAGGCTGTAAGATATGAATCAGACTCTATATACGCAGCACAAAATGTCACAGTAGGATTACACAAGCGTACATCATCATAAACTGCTCAGAGCTGAACGTGCATCTTGGTTTAACATGTGACCTTTGACACGGATGGATACTGCCGATTGCAGCTACGGTTTGAATGGTTCGCCTTATTGGAAAAAAAAAAAAAAACATTTCTTCATTGTGCCAATTTAAAAGTAAAGTGTAAAATTACAAGAATGAACTTACACTTCCTTTTCACCACTTTACTGTCAGTACTGTATCAACGTATTATAAACGATACAGCATAGTATGTAGCATGCAGTGATGGGTCATAACTAATTACTTTAGTCATAACTAACGACTTCAGTGTTGCCAGATATAGCTGACTTTTTTAAGCCCAAAAGCTGTCCAAAACCCACCCAAACGCACACAAAAAATACCCAAAATATTAGATTACAATTTTATTTAGAAATTCTATAACTAGCCAAGTTACTTTAATTTAATGTTTTTTTTAACCATACAACAACCAACACCAACAGTCACAGAACCACAAAACAACAACATAACTGGATCACATCACAACGCTGCACTTATTGTTCTGCAGATTACACTACCCATTCACTTATATATTGTAGATTTATTTGTTTATCATATTTATATAGATTATAAATTATTTGCATTAAATATTATGTAAAACCAAAAGTATTTTAGTTTGTATTTAGTATGTTAGTTTTAGTCTGTTTAATCTAGGATATTAGTTAACTAGTGTGGTCCAATGTGTCTCTAGTAAATCTGGTGAGCCTAAGGCCCAATCCCAATTCTACCCCTTAGGGGTGTCCCAATTCTCTGTAGCTTGAAGGCGTAGGGCTCAGGGAAAGAGGTAGATAGCCCATAAAACAGAGATTTTTTCAGGACCACACTCAAAACCAAGGGGTACGAAAATGTCCGGCATGGCTGCACACGGAAGTCAGGAGATGCACAAATTAGTATTTTTGTCATTATTATGATTTTTTACAACAAACAAGCAAAATTTTATACATTCATAACATGCTTAAAAAATAAACTCTAAAATAAAAACTGCTAAATTTCGCTACCTATAACCCAAAATAAAAACTCCTGTATAGTTGTCCCACAACATTCTGTCACTCAATGACACTTGAATTACCCTGTCAGCAAAGTCTTGTGGCTGGAAATGGGCTTTTTACAGTGTCTGATATAATGTTAATGTTGTTTTTGTGTGTTTACATAGATGAATATGGCCACTGTGTAAATACACAGTACAGTTAACATCTTATTGCCACATTATATTGTTATGATAACATGATATATGCCTTCACTGATTTCCTGATGATAAATAGCTACAAAATACAGCCACTAGAATAACGACAGCCGTCGCGATCATCGATTTCATGTGAAGCAAGAGATCACAATGACATATGATGACGTGTGCAGGTGTTGTAGTGCTGTCCTGTTTCTTAGGGGTTAAATTTGAAGCCCTTCCCCTTCACAGGGGAACAAAAATAAAAACTGGTATTGGGTTTAAAATAATTCATTTGGCAACAATGACTTATTTGACACAACAGAAGGAGGACAGAGGAGTTCTAGCTTCCACAGCAGCTCCATGAATTCCTAGTATGGATTCAGGTAGATGCATAATGGCATAAATTCATAAATTCATTCTTTTGAACAATTTGAGGTGCTACTTGTCAATCTATTTGTTTTTTGTTTGTTTTTTTTAATTGCATGTAAGTTTACTTTTAAAACTGCCCAAATTTTGTCAAACTGCCCAAGCCATTTTTTACACGCACACTTAAGTTCAAAACTGCCCAATCTAGCAACACTGAACGGATTACTTGCTCAAATTCCAAAAGTTTCACATTTTTTAAATTCATTAAATTTATATTTTTATTTCAGTCTTCACAATAAGATTGCAGCTACTTATTTATTGCACATTTTTTATTCACACAAAAACTGTAGAGGTGTTACAACAATGTTAGTTATGGCAAGCATAAGCATACTATTATACAAAAAAATATACAAAATCAAAAAATTTAAATAAAACATGACAGTGAAATCGATGCATGAAATAGAATTAAATATGTATGGAAATACACACATGTTTATGAGAAAACTAGAAAAAGGTGTGCAACACAACTAGTAACCATGGAAACAAATAAGTGGCAAAATGTGAAAACAAAACAAAGGGTAATCAATTGAAGCAAACTCAATATCATTTCATAATACTGTATACTGATGAGAAAACTGTAGTTGTCCATGCCAGTTACTCATATTAGGTAATGTAATCTGACTACTACTTTTAGATGACGTTTTATCAAACTTATTTTAAAATAACCACATATTTATCATATTGATATAACCATTTCATGATATCAGCATAAAATAATAACCTTAATATTACACAGAGATTTGGAAGAACTGCAGTTTGTGTGCTCATTAAAGCTAACAAATAATTCATCAAAATGTAAAATACAATATATTATTTAAAAGTGAACATACACTAAAAATAGAAATATTTTGTTTACCCAAATGTCACTGTGATCATTAACTGAAATCAGAGAAGTGAATATATATATATATGTTGTTAAATTGTTAATATGTTATCTTCTTCATGTATATTTCAATTAAATTTTTTATAGGGGTTCACAGAAAAATAAAAAACTTTTGGGAATCTCTGCATTGCATAAACTAACATTTACAGTATAAACATGAATTTAAATAAAAAGTTAATGAATGCCTCTGAAATATGATCAAGACAGTGTTTAATAACTATTTATCACCAGTGTGTATATTAGTAACATAACATAATTGTTTCAGGCATGGTTAAGGGTATAATTCAGAAGCATAGATCCAAAATTAATTTCCATAAAGTTCACATCTGCTCACCGCCATTCTATATTGGGAAAATAGGAAAATCTAAGCAAACTAATAAGATTTTTAGAAAAATGAATACAGAAGAAAAAAAATAAAGATCCTGTGAAATACTTTGAAATGTGCATCTTTTATTCAATGTTTGGCGTAATATCAACCAAATCATGTAGAGAGGGTGGGACACAATGTAGCTCCTCCCCTTAAAAAAACAGGTTTTATCACCTTTCCACCTTACTTAAAGGGGGTGGGGCATGTCAGACACTAGAGAGCAATCGATTGGTCATAATTTGATGAGAAACTGAAGTATGAGGTGATGTGAGCAAAAAAGCGTTTGATCCATTTAGACGGAAGTGAAAAACTTCAAGCTTTACATGTTTATATCAGTTTAATATCTTCTTCAAGAGTTCACACTTAGCTGATGATTGATTATAAAGCGAGTTTAGCATGCTGTCCCGGGAGAGAACCCTGAGCTCATAAGATCATCTAGCACGGGGCTCCCTCCCGTTTGCAGGGCGAGAAGGGAGTTTAAGCTCAGGTAGGTCTAGAGAACTCCCCCTTATTTAGAGCTAATGACAGATTATAAATTGCTTCATAGGGATACACTGCTGGTTAAGAGCTCAACTATAGTGCTAATTCAGATTGATGAATTCACTTATGACACATGCTTTTGGACTGTGGGAGGAAACCCGGTGGAGCGAGCACGGGGAGAACATGTAAATTCCGCACAGCAACGACAACTGTTCTGTTAATGATTTGAACCAGTGTCATTCTTGTTGCAACAGTGCTAATCACTAGGCCACCGTGCCACCCTATATAGGCAAAAGTGGAGAAGTAGGGGAGGAAGGGCCAAATTCTTCTCGGCGAAGATAACTAAAGTAAGTAACTCTGGTTATTTATAGTGCGGTAGGAAGTATCTGATTGATGAATCATGTGTATTTTAATGTGGGACCAGCCTTGATCAGTCAAGCAAGCGCTCTTCTTGAAATGAGTTTATAAATAAACTTCACCAAGCACAAATTTTGTCACTGTTTTGATGTGCACTAGCTTACAGATATCCTAAAAAACAAAAATACTGATACTAACATCTAAAAAGCTTTATTTCATTTGAATAAAGAGTCTAAAACAGGGGTGTTGAGGCAATTTGGAACTAAAGTCTGCACACCAGCGGCCCTCTAGGACCGAGTATGGACACCACTGGCCTAAAACATAAAGATGGCTCGTTATTTAATCGTTGCTAAAAAAAAAAAAAAAAAAAAACAACCCCGCTGGTGGAGTAAAACGTTTGCAGAATACTGTATTTATGCTCAAGTGTTGATTCTAAAGAGTTTATATGGTGGAACATTTAAATAATTAGTATTGAACACAAAGCACAGGTATAGTGAAACTGTGCTCATTATTGCCACAACTACACTTAGATTTGCTTATTAAATATATAACCCAGCGATTGAAAGTTCAGAAGTCCAATGATCAAAGTTTGCAGATTTCAAAGCACATAACTTTATAAGAGCCAGAAGTCAAATATCAAGCAATTGCCATCACTAACAGTTAACAGATCTTCTGTTAAAGCTGCTTGGATTGAATGCAGCATAATTGCCTTATAAATGCCCTGTACTGTATTTGAAACCAAGGTCGTACAATGCAATTGTTACTGTACATTTAAAGCATATCCATAACAATCAAAGTGTGGCGAGGAAAGGAGCGGGGGCAGGTGTGTGTGGTAAATTGAAAGCAGAATAGGAATCTAGTGGCACAAATTGAGCAGCAAATAAAGTTAGATTGAGGAGATCAGAAACAAAGGAATACAGCTGCGCTCCGCTCCTGCCATCTGTGCTTTCTATAAATTTAGCGAATGGGTGATGAGGTGAAAATTAAAGCAGCTTAACCGAAAGTTTTGTTGCAACTTAAATTATCCAGCTCCATCCACACATATGGTATTTAGCTCAATATATAACATTTTGGGATCATTTTAATGTGAAAACGCCTTCCAAGAACATAAATGTGAAGGTAAGGCGTTTGGAAATTGACTCAAGGCCTGCCAAACACACATACTCACACATAGACAGATGGGTTCAAGGCATTTTGTGTCGCTGCCCTATCCATTAATCTCTCTAGAGACATCACCTCGTCAAATCACCTCTTGTTCGGTCGTATCTGTCCCAAAACAACATGACTGTCTGGTGCTGCTGACTCACAGTGCCACACACACAAACACTCTGTCCCCCAGTGTCCCCCTGGCATTGGCTTTTACCCAGAATGCCATTTCCTGTGCCTTGATATGATCAGCATTGGGAGCAGAAAGCCCTCGACATTCTTTTCCCATGATTCCCGAGTGGCATGTGGGGTGCTGGAGGTGGAGGCATGGCTGCTGAGCTCAAGATTATTAGCCTCTACATCAAATTACTGCACAAATATTTAGCCAAACAAGCTTCGGTTGCCGTTTTTGTGACTCACTGCTCTGTTTTCTTGTGCAGATGCATTATTTCTGTCACCATTCACTCACTCGCCACTTCATGCGGTTCAGTCTTGGTTCACACGGCTCATGTAACTTCAATTTTGTTCAGGTTTCTGAAAATTTACATTTGGTATATTTTGTTTTTGTTCCAAGGGAGAAAGCAATACAGTTTTGACCGTGTTCAGTGAACAAACAATTCCTGCAAAGGAATTCTGTATAGGATCTCAGAGAGTTTTAAAAACAAACAAGAAGTTTGCTAGATTTGGTATGAACCAGTTTTATGTTGGAATATTGTAGTTGTGAAATAAAAACCGTGTATATCCTAAATCACAGTTTTTTAGGAAATGAGAAACCCTGTCTGTGTTTTAATAAATAAAAAGGGTCATAATAATGCATAAGGTTTTTATATGATTAAATATGGTATTAATGAGGTTACATATATTTGTGATTAATTACTGCTTAAAATTGGACACTATAAAATTTATTACTGAAAAACCCTTTTCACTAGAGAGAATTATGGAGCCGTGTGACATATCCACGTCTGCAAAATTACCCCATCAAATATGTTTTTTTTTTTTTTTTCATTTTTATTGGTTAGAAGTTGAGATCCCAGGAGAGGAAAGCCCTGACTATACCCTGGGGTATGAATAATTTCAGGCTTGACTGTACATACACTGTAGTAGGTACATCTATACAACTGCTTGTTAACCCAAGTTTCTAATAAGCACATGGCAGCAACTCAATGCCTATAGGCATGTAGACATGGTCAAGATGATCTGCTGCAGTTCAAACTGAGCATCAAAATGGGGAAGAAAGGTGAGATTTTTAACCACAACTATCAACCACATTCTGCGGGTGCAAATGCCTTGTTGATGCCAGAGGTCAGAGGAGAATGGCCAGACTGGTTCAAGCTGATAAATAGGCAACAGTAACTTAAATACTTTAACTACTACGTTACAACTGAGGTCTGAAACTCCTCCAACCTTGAGGCGAATGGGCTACAGCACCAGAAGACCACACCGGGTGCCACTCCTGTCAGCTAAGAACAGGAAACTGAGGCTGCAATTCGCACAGACACACCAAAATTGGACAACTGAAGATTGGAAATACGTTGCGTGGTATGATAAGTCTAGATTTCTGCTGCTATATTCAGATGGTAGAGTCAAAATTTGAAGTCAACAATATGAAAGTATGGATTCATCCTGCCTTTTATCAATGATTCAGGCTGGTGGTGGTGTAATATAGGGGATATTTTCTCAGCACACTTTGAGCTCATTAGTACTAATTGAGCATTGTTTAAACGCCACAGCCTACCTGAGTATTGTTGCTGACTATGTCCATCTTTTTATAAACACAGTGTACCCATTTGCTACCAGCAGGATAACACATCATGTCATAAAGTGCAAAACATCTCAGACTGGTTTCTTGTACGTGACAATGAGTTCACTGTACTCAAAGGGCCTCCAGAGTCACCAGAGCTCAATCCAATAGAGCAACTTTGGGATGTGTTGAAATAGGAAATTCACATAATGGATAGCAGCCAACAAATTTAAAGCCATTGTGTGATGCTATCTATCAATAAAGTGTCCGGTTAGTGTATTTATATGTAATATGTCCTTCTGCAGATGAGAAACTGTAACTTTGGGTTGGTTCAAGGCTAACAATACTTTAACAAATACTTTTGTATATGATGTCACTTTATATTTTTAAAAATGTTTCCAAATTTATTTGCTGAATGGGGTTATTTACATGCTGCAAATGCTGATATACATAGTTAGCTGCATGCTAGTTAGTGAGCTGAATTTACTCTATTGTACAATGACAGAAATGTATACACTAACATTCATAAATGTCCTGCTGCAGGCTAGAAAGAATAACTACTTCCTCTCTACTTCGCTCACAAACAATTTTGGCAAGGTTCAATAAATGATCAATGGGGCATTTTATGCTGTAAAGTCACATATTCTGGCAACATCTTGAAAACGGTATCATATTCCCATTAAAAAAATAATACATAAATAAATGAAAGTCAAAAATATGGAGATGATGGAGAAATTCTAGTTTCAGCCAGAAGGCGACAATGTGCTATTCGGGGAAAAAAATGAGAGCAATTCCATTCCTAAGTAATTTATTTTATGTCAATAATTAATTCTCTATGGAATTTATGAAATCCCAGGCAAGAAAAACATTAAAGGTTAAGCGTGCCCTTGATGTGAGCAGGACATTTGTCAGACATTCTCATTCTCTCTCTCTCTCTCTGTGGACTTTTCAGCAAGAAACTGTGATCACAGCTCCTTGTGTTCCCATGACAACCAGACACCGTTCAGATCAGACAGGTTCAGGATTTGCCCAGGACGCTGACCTAAATCAGCCTCTCCTTGTGCTGCAGCGCATAATTATATGATGACAAAATCATCAATTGTAACTTGTGTGTCATGTGTGTGCATGCATTTCAAACAAAAGACTTTCACATCAATTAAGCCTCATAGAAATTCCAGTCTAACCTATGATAAGCAGATGTCATGATTCTCTTGAGTGGACTTGGCTCCAGTATTTAAATCCTCTAGTATACAACATAGAATGAGTTGAAATATTATTTTGCATGTGTGTGTGTGTGTTAAGAGACAAATGCTGTTACTAAGAAAGCAGAACATTCCTGAACAGAAGGTTTAATCAAGACAGCCTTTATGAAGTGCCGGTGTAACAAAGAGGATTCCAAATTAAATTTTTTTTTTACATGTACAAGCATAGCAAGAGACAAAGAGAAAACGAAAGAAAGAGAAATAAGACAAAAGAATAGTAAGACCTGTGAAATTCTACTTTAACACCTTTGAATATGTCAAATGAATTCAATGTACAAAGCTCAAGTGCTAACAGCTTGAGCTTTTTTGCAGTTTTAAAATCATTATGAGAACAAATCCCTTGTTATCTGATATAAAACCCATTAAACTTTTATCTAATCGAAGTTTTATCCAATATAAAATGTACTTAGCATGATTTCTCCACCGTTCAAATATCTCTTTCTCCCGTTAAAGCTGTGATTTGTCAAAATCTGCCTTTTACATATCACTTAGATTATTTCAAAATAGTATAGGACAGGGGTGCCCAAACTATTTCTAAAAAAGGGACAATAGCCAATTAACATTGAGAGCCGTGGGTCCAAGGTAAATAAGCCAACCTATATTATATTAAAGTTGCCATGAGTAATTTCCTAATTTATTTCATGAGATTTAAAAGTAAATAAAACAATTAATTTCAATAATATCAACTAATGCAGTATGACCTTTAAAATGATAACATTGCAATAATAACATAAATCAAACATAACACAGTGGATCTCAATAATGAATACAACATGCTCTATCTGTCAGGTAACAGTACGAACATTTAAACTAAGTCTGATTAATTTAAACCATTTAATTGAAAATGTTTAATTCAGTTAGCTTTTAACAATAAAATAAACAAACAAAAGGTTACAACCTTTAAAAGATGCCCAACATTCCTCCTCTCTTCTCAGATGGGATGGCGGGCCAAATCAAAGGCCCTCGTTTGGGCACATCTAGTATAATACTACGTGATAAGTCAAATTATTTAAGTAACTTTTTATTTAGATAAAAAATAAAAGCAGTATTGTTTGCATGTATAGATGTATGAAAGGACAGAAAAAAATCCTTAGCCCTGATTAACATTTTCCAAAGGTTAAACACCATCTTACACTAGTGAAAGAAAAAGAAAACCTTTGAAGACCCCTTTACTGTTTGATTTTATTTTATTTTTTAAACGGCAGATGACATAAATAACTGGTAACATTATAAGGAGTAAGTGTAAATGAGATCTCTATCTTATGCCCATATGATTATTAATGTTTCTCTGGGCAGCGTGCTATCAGCTGATGGCTGCTCGGCTGCCGCTAGCGGGCACATGTAACGTGTCATCACTTCTTACCGTGGCTTGTCATCACTTTCTCCTGCGGCGGCTTCCGCCTTTGCGCTTTATGAATGTTTCATAATGACAACACGCGGTTCATCTGATGGAGAGTCTGAGTGAGTGAGTGTGAACGGGACGATCCCTGCTGCAGCTCTATTAATAACACACAAATACAGAAATCTCCAGCACGCTCATTAATGCACTTCAAATGTGCCAGAGAGCTTCATCTCACTGTTGAAGAACTGGCAGCCACTGGAAGAAAAAAAAAAAGTGTTATTGTTGTTTAAAGATTCCCTGCGGTGAAATCATGTTCATAACATTGTTTACATGTCTAGCTGCTGTTTTTAATACGCTTAAAGACAAACTATTTGCAAATTCATTAGTGAAGACCACTGCTGAGCATTTCATTGTACAAAAGACAGTACCAAAATGATTTGAAACTACACTAGCTGCCTGCTATTACAAACATGTAATCAATCCAGTCAACTGGTGGGTTAGGGGGTGGGGGGTGTACCTGGGTTATATCAATGGACAAAATGTTTCTTTTTTTATACATTTTGGCTAATTATTCATTGCAGAGGCTTGATAATATAAACAATTGAAAATAACTTTCATGCTGTGTTCACACCAGATATGACGCTTGCAAATAAATTGTGCTATTAGCACATAAATAGACGCAAACATTTTGAGTCTACTCACTTCATTCGTAATTAGATTCACTTCACAATAGATTCTTGCCTGTCTGCTTGTTGACTCGAGCTTCATTGCTAATAGGCTAACATGGATTTCATTGAGATAATAGCTGTGCTGTATGTGCTTTAGGAATGCTGAAAAACATCGTAGATTTGTTTGGCGCCGTGTCTGAGTCCACTAGATCATTTCAGAGGTACACCAAGACCTATGAGTTCATCAACTCCTAATCCGATCCCAGTTTGATGACTGTTGTCCGGTGTGGACAGGAGGATTTCCCCTTGTAACAACAACAACAGGCACTATGTCTTAATCATGCCCATACTAGAGCAAGCTGCTAATTGGTTAACGAGGCACAAATCTCCGCTAAAGTTCAGACTTTTCAACTTGCGTCATTTGATTGCCTCATTCGTACAAATAGTCGATTTGCATCTTTGCATTGACTTAACATGTAAATCACTTGAGCTTGACGCTTCATCTGCATCTGGTGTGAACGCATCATCAGAGTGCTTTTTTGTTTATTTATTTATATGCCACCATTGTATACATAAGGGCTTTCCTTCTAGATAAACTTTTTTTTACAGCTACAGGAAGTACTGCCTGTTTCCAACATTTTTGCTCACCAGGAACTGGGAATTGCATAAACTGTACATCTACATTATGTCCACGTTATCATAAAACCCAACACATAATGAAAAAAACAGCAGTAATCACAGCATCCAGCATCCTCCAGATACTGAACACAGCAACTGATGTCTACTGCAAAAGCTCCTCATGTAAAGTCCAAAAATACTAATTTATGAAAACAGCAACATCATGCAGGTGAGCACTACATTTTAGCCTATGAACATGTGACCACTACTTTACCAAAACAAAAATGGCAGACAGACACACAGTATGTATATATATATATATATATATATATATATATATATATATATATATATATATATATATATATATATATATATATATATATATATATATATATATATATATATATATATATATTTGGTATAATATCAAGTGGCCTGGCATGCATAACAGTGTTTTTATTGTTCAGTTTACAATGGCATCAATATTTATGTGTGGTTCACTGTACAACTGTTCAAAAACATATCTAATTTCCATGACTAAGTTCAGTGTTTTTATAGATTTTATGATCATTTGCCTTTACCTGCTGCTTTCTATATGTTCTAAAGCATTTTTATCAAAGAAAGTTAATTTTTAAAAGGTAGATGACCGAGACATGCTTTGTGTAAATTTAATTTATGTTAATATAAAAGAGTCAATGTTTCTGATGGCAGGTGGTAGTAGGTTCCAAAAACCAGGGAGCAGAGCAACTGAAAGCTAATAATATCAAGTATTCTGTTCAAAATTGGCTTTTTACAAAGATACACATAAACAGGCGTATCACCTAAACCACCCTCTATAATCATTCTCCTTTTTTTTCTATGAAATCAATTTCTGCCTCAAATATATGTGGCTGTATTATTCCTATATTGGCACTTGCCATTGTGTAGTGTTTACTACTTCAGCTGAGTGAGTGAAAGTGGAGCAGGTAGTCTGAGTTGGTGTGACTGTGTGGAGGCATCCTCATTTGCATATTTATGGAACCACAAACATAACATTTTATAGAAACACCAACTAACACTGGGTTAAAGGTGAACATTTAGGCTGTATCTAAAATCACAACTTGTCTACTTTAGAGTAGGTGAAACATGACAATAGACATATGTCTGAATACATGATCCTGAAAACAATCATTTCACACACATTCATACTTTATATAATTGTTAGTTTCTGCAAAGTAATTATTTATTCAAATTAAATAACTAATTAAGAAAATGTACAATTTCAGAAACTCTTAAATTTAAGTACCAATTTTTACTTTTAGCTCGTGGCTTATTAATAGGGCCAGACCGAATCTGTGGACTTCTTTTGCTATTTCTGAAGAGAAATTTGTAAAAAAAATAATTACAGATTTATGTGAAATGATTTTGGTTGTACCATAACTAAAAACCTAATTTATGAAATAGAAAGTAATAGCATTGTAATTTATATTTAATGTTTACAATGCAAATCCAATTAAATCCAATTATTTGGTAAACAAAGCAAGTCTCTCATGTAATATATCTACTAAAAGACAGAAAATGTTACTTAACAAACAGTAAATAAATGAACATTTTCATATTTGTCAAGAATATTACTAAAATTAACTATAAATATGATAAAAAAACTGAATAAATATACATTTACACAGATTTACACAAGTAAATAACTAGACTCAATGATGGCCTAAAAATCTGCGGACTTCTGCCTTCACAGATTCTGTGTGTGCCTACTTATTACCTGCCTATTAAAACACATAGTCAACCTGATCTTACTCCACTGCATCTCTATTACGTCTACCTATTTCCTTTAGTATTAAAGAGCCCCTATTATGGGTTTTTGAAAATGACCTTCCATGCAGTGTGTAAAAAAAGTGAATGAAAACATCCAGCTGAGGTTTGAGTCTGAAAGTCAGCCATGTTTAAAACTATTGACTCTTTAATAAAATAGTCAACTCAGAGTCAAATGAATGAATTGAGTTGGGTTTGAATCTTTTGCTTGAATGAGTCAACGTCGATATGGTATATCACCAAATATGAAGTACCGGTTCTGGTCAAATGTAAACGAACCTTTCCCTTCAGCCATTACAGCAGAGGCCCTTTCAGCTGCAACCCAACACCCCAACCCAAAACGTCATGCATGCTGCTTCCTTTACCAGTTTAAACATGCTGCTGATCCTCTGCTGTTTGCCTTTGCTATGGCCATCATCAGCTATTCATACACGCACGGTGTGGTCAATTTTCAAAATAGTTAAACTTTTGCCACTGTGTGGATTAATACTGAATGTGTGTCGTTGTTATTGCTTGGGGTAAGGTTTGAGAGTAGAGTAATATGCTGGTCGTTAGCTGCATTTCTTTATTGCATTCCTGCATTGGGCTCTCACATACATTGTGTGCTACTTCATAGCCATGGTTGGCATTTCTCTCCATTACACGCTGAACGCAGTCGATCAATCACAACAGACTGACTCATTGGACCAATCAGCGCAAATTAGCTTTGCGTTAAGGAGGGGTTTGGGAACACATGAATCTCTGAACAAATCATATGGGAGTTGTTGGGATAATTAGGTCAAATTAAATGCATATCAAAACACAATGAAAGGGTTTTTTGACCTTGCATGCATATCAGCCTGCTGTTGGAGACCCCCAAAAACAAAATATGAACTTTTATAATGCAAAATATGGGCTCTTTAATAAGCAGCAAAATACAAGTTTTTTGGTTCGTTAATAGCAAAAAAGGTACCATAAAATAAAGTGTGACCACAATTTTGGAATCAGCCTTATAGTCGGGTTTTAAAGCCATACTGTATTAAACACTATTGAAATGAGGTAGTGAGAAACTCGAAGGTCCAATATAATGTGCAGCATTACTTTTTCCAATCCTGTTTTATAAAGTTTTTGTCCCTTGCAAGTTTTCCAGACGTGTACATTTTGGACATTACTGTCAAAAACTAAATATGACACTAAACTGATTAAAATCTAAAAGGTATTAAATTATAACTGATGGGGAAAATAATAATTGGTAATACCGACTATAAAATATGGATCGTATAGGATAAAATGAGGGATTGCCGGCAGATAAACACTTCTAAGCGTATTTCTCAGGGATCGAGTGACATGAACAACCGCATTTAATATTTCATTAGTTAGAGCCGTCTGAATCTATTCATGGAGAGAAACAGAGAGAGATTCTAGAGGTCTGATGTGTGTCGTGTGGTCAGCAGTCTTCAGTGGGCCATAAAAACAGCTATAAAAGTAATAATGGCTTCAGTGAGGACGGATGAAAAAAAGAAGTGAAATCAATGACGGGGAGGACTGAGTAACATATAGCCTGTGTCTCCTTTTACATCCATGACTGCCTTGACAGGTGAGCTTGGGTGAAGGAAAATGTATATTACACGACAACGTGCTGATGAATCAGAAACATAGCAATCATTCTGAAGAAGACCGATACTTTGATTAAATAATACATATTCAGCTCTTATGTGGTTATTTTCATCCAACATGTTTACATCTGGAGTCTGTTTTAAATCAGTGGTTGCCTGATTAAAATGAAGCATGCATGTTCTTACATGTTATGCAAATGACATCTGTGGCCAGCTAAATAGGACTCTACACACACATATATGCGTGCACACACACACACACACACACACACACACACACACTGGAACACACTTTCATTGAGCAGAGTGCAATGTCACATTAATTAACAGCATGCAAAAACTTTCAGCATTAGTTCTGTCATATGACATAAAAAAATGGTGTGGGATGAAAATTTAACAGCGAAGGTTCTATAAAAACACTTTTTTATAACACAAAGCTTCATGAGGGCCAGAGTTGTGAGTGGTAAAATGTAGATTTACTGTAGCGCTTAACATGTTTTCATCTCACTTATGTCGAAAACCCTAATCAAGATGAAGTGGTGGAATGATTAAGGCAAATTAAGTCTATTTTGATTATAAAAATGGGTTAATTTGAAACTATTTTTAAGATATTACTCGTGTACTGAGGTACTGAATAGGTCTGATGCAGAGTGTCATCTGGAGGACATCTTTAACAATTAAATATATGATAATGATTATAATGACAATGAAGATTAGTGCTTCTTCATTATAACAAGAAATCACCATAATTATCATAATAATAATTGCTGCACAATCATTTTATACTGTAATTTGCTAATGTGTTGCAGTTTTTTGAGAGCACCATCACATACAGTATTTGTAATCAAAAATTTAGGAACACTTTTTAATAGTATACTTTAGATATTCTATTACATTACAACTAAATGAAGACTGGCAGTCATTAAAGTATTGCTTGACTGTCTGTGAAATTTCAGTCGTTAGGATGATCAGAAGATATTTTACTGACTATAACGCTCAGTTTACACCTGGTGTTTTCATTCATCCAATTTTGGCCATTTTCCTGAAGTAGTATGGGCTTTTTTTAATCTTTTGTCCAAATACAGTAAAAAGTTTACCCATTTAATATATGAACCCAAAATTAGACAAAAGATAAATACATTACATAGAAAGCTTTCATTTCTAATCTGACAGCTGTAAAAACTAAACTACAGTAGGTTTGTGTAAAACTGAAGCTGATAAGGGAACATGATCCTTTCATTCATTCATTTTTCGTCGGCTTAAGCCTGGTTTACACTTGAAGCATCCGCTAGTTCGCATCAAAGTGTTTGAGGAGGTTCACTCACTCAAGCCAACAGTTTGCGCAGCATTTTCTTTGAGTTGAGATGAAACACTTTGAAAAGATTTTGTCTGAAACAGTAAGGAATATTTTAACCCATCAGTTTACAATATACTGATGCCCTGTTTTTCTAGGCTATATTAGTGATAATGGTCAGGTATGTTGGACCATTATTGCCTTTTTAGCATATAAGTAGAGGACAGAAACTAGCCAGACAGTAATGTGTCAATTGTGGAGTGGGCTAAATCTAAAAAAAAAACATCTGTATTTTTTGCTTTTATTCTTGACATAATAAAAATATATTTGTAAAGCAACCCATGTTCTCTTGTCACTAATATTTTAATAAACTTTAATGGGTAAAACTGTCCGAGATATGAACAAGCAAGTTATGCATCAAGGTTTTATTAAAAAATATTGAATGGCTATAAAACTGCTTATAATCATTAAAATAAAATAATTTATACAAATATTTTGAAAAAAATTTGTTTAAAAATCTTGAATGATGTTAATGATATGACGTAGTTCCAGAAACGTTCTACTTCTCTGTTTATCTGTCTGATTTTAAGGTGTGTTTTTTTTGGTTTTTTTTTTTTTTGACTACCCCGGTTATTTTAATGAATATCGGCAGACACGTCAAGTACAGTATAAAAGCCTCGCCCGTTTCCAGAGATACGTGTGCAGTCAGCAGAGGTCTGTGATGCCATACCAGGCGAACGTATAAATCAGGCTTTAGTTTCTATTTCAGAGGTCACCACAGCAGAATGAACCGCCAACTACTCCAGCATGTTTTATGCAGCGACTGCCTTTCCAGTCGCAAACCAGTATTAGGATAGGGACATAGTCTTTTTTTGATGTTTTGTGTTGCTTTAAAATCAAAATGACAATGTCAGATGTCAACGTTTAAATTCTGTCCAGTGACGGTTATTCAACATATCTCGTTATGCTAAAGAATGAGGTCAGTATAGAGTGAGGAGATGACCTTTTGTGGTAATTTAAATGCATTCAACCACATAGGTGTCTACACAATGAAAACGATCAGATGCATTTTAACTAAGAGGGGTGTAACACATAATTGTTATTGAAGTAGTACTTTTGGCGGGGATAATTAATTTACTCAATTACAATTTAAACTGACCACCTGTACCTTTACTTTACTGCATTACTATGGGAGAATTAAACATTATCCTCCTTCAAAAGCACTTGTTACACTTCATTTTTTATAATAAATATATGGAAAAAAACAGATACTCAAACAACCATAATCCATCAAAGAACCAATTATTTTTGTTTTCACACATTGAGTACACAATTTCAGCTTGCTGTATCTGTCATCAGATAAATGCCTGGCTTCAAAAGATCACCATAAAATAATAAAATGAGATGGCAAAGTTAAACAAATAAACAAACAAATAAATAATTAATCTATTGTATGTTGTTTCCATATATTCAGTTGAAGTCAGAATTTTTAGCCCCCTGTTTATTTTTTCCCCAATCTTTTCAACACATTTCCAAAGATAATAGTTTTAACTCATAGAATAACTCATTTATTTTTGCCATGATAACAGTAAATAGTATTCTACTAGATATTTTTCAAGACACTTCTATACAGCATTAAGTGACATTTAAAGGCTTAACTAAGTTAATTAGGTTAGGGTATGCAAGTTATTGTATAACAATGGTTTGTTCTGTAAATATATAGCTTAAAGGGGCTAATAATTTTCACCTTAAAATGGTTTAAAAATAATTAAAATGGCTATTATTCTAGCCAAATGAAAACAAATAAGACTTTCTCCAGAAAAAAAAAAAAACATATATATTGTCAGACATACTGTGAAAGTTTCCTTGCTCTGTTAAACATCATTTGGGAAATAGTTAAAAAAGAAAAGAAAATGTATAGGGGGGCTAATAATTCTGACTTCAACTGTATACTGTATGAAAGTAAAAGTCATGATGTGAATGGCAAGTGAATTATTATATGCATATGCATTGATACTTTAACATGTGTTACATTCAATCGACAGAATGCCTAAAGGGACTTAAAAGTTTAATTATAATGTAATTAAAATGTAACAGTAAAATAATTATCGATCATATATTGAAAACCAACGACCATAAATGGTTAACCGTTAAAAATGTACTGAAACTGTGATAGTTCAAAATGGTTAATTACGTACTGGTATAAGTTGGAGATTATTTATTAATTCTGCTATTTATATTCATAATGCAAGATGTTCCATTTGCCAGCGGCACGGTGCCTAATGGAGTTTGACACTTTGGCTTAGTTTGATTGTCACTGGTGGGTCCCGGGTGTGTGTTTAAAGCATATCTCCGAGCAGTAGTGGGTAACGCTGATGAATATTTGATTGAGATTTGATTTCAATTCTACTTCAATTATTATGGTCGAAAAAACACATCTGTCACAAGTTTCGTCACCATTTTTGCGCTTCGGTATAAATTTCCAAACTCTTGTAATGCCTTGATTGATGTAAAGCTGATGTAGTGTATTTGCTAAGGATCGCAGGTCTAATTTGACGAAGAGGGGTGTTGAATCCCACCCGACAGATGTGTCTCTGTTTTAATGTTATTATCAGGGTTTGTCTCAGCACACCCACATCCAATCAGAAAGTTGCTCTCAGCAACACAGGTGGCATTCAGACAGATTTCAAAGTGTAGCTGATTGGGTTAGAAGTGTGTGTGCTTACACCAATGTTTTCTCATATCAGCAGGCCACAGATCTTCACAATCCTCTCCCAAAAACTGAGCTCCTGCCACGGTCCTGACCTGCAGCCCTGCGTCATTCATCAAACACTGATAATTTTTGGCTTTAGGCTCGTGGCGCACAGTCACAACTAAATCACCTTGGCAACTGTGGACGAGAATGAAAAACTAGATTACCCAGTTGGTTATTTATATTTAAGTCTTTTTGAAAATATGGCTTTTGCAGTTTTCTAACATTTTAAAGAACAGTTTGATATTCAGTCATTTTTACTCACTCTCATGTCGTTCCTAAGCTGTTTGGCTTCATTTCTTCTGTACAACACAAAAGGAAAATGTTTTGAAAAAGCAAGGACAGAAAGATGTCTACAGGACTCAAGTGGGATATTGAGACTTTTAAGTGACACAATAACTCCAACTTGAATGAAGAACAGATCAAAAATCAAGCATTTACTTCCTTAAATGCCTCAAATCAGGTTGAAACACGGAGCAAAACATATTTGCTACACTGTAAAAACATAAAAAATAAAATAACTCAAACCATTTCAGGAAACCAATTGCAACAAACCATTTAAGTTCAAAAACTAATCCTAATGAGTACTGTGAACTTAATCAATTTGAGTAAATGAAGCAATTTGAGCACAGTAAAACCCAATAAATGAAGAGAACTCAAACCAACTGAGTACTGTAAAACTCAATAAGTTAAGGCAAGTCAAACCGAATGCTACAAACCATTTGAGTTTGAGAAAAAACTAATCTCTATGAGTACTGTGAACTTATTCCATTTAAGTTGAAGTAATGAGGTTAAAAAATCTTTTTAAATGAGAAGAATAAACTTTTGGTAAATTTTGAGTTCACTATGCTCGTTTCATTTGATGACGTTGACTGTTGGGTTTTACAGTGTAGGCATGTGTGAGAATGGTTGACTACATGATGATGCTTTAACTGGTTAAAAAAAAAAGGGATTCTCATTTTATCATCTCTTCATTGGCTTCCAGGTAAATTCAGAGTTAAATTTAACACTCTTTTGTTTGTGTATAAAGCAGTTGTGCTAGAAAGTCATCTCTGAAATTCAGCCTTGGAATAGTCTCATATACCATCTGTGATCAGCTCCTTATCTTCTTCTTCTAGATTTTACATGTACAGTATAAGGGCGTGCTCACACTATGCTATCCGAACTGTGCCCAGGCCCGTTTCCCGGATCGTTTGAGATGTGTGAGTGCGCTAAATTGGGCTCAGGAACGGTTCTCTTGGCCGGCCCTGGCCCAGTTGGAAGAGCTGTGCCTGAGCACGGTTCACTTGGGCTTTGGCGCGGTACGCTTGTGTGTGATTGCAAAACGCACCTAAGCCCGCAACTGAAAGAGAGACGTGACTTTTAAGGGACTGTTTCATATGGATTAATTTATCATTCTTACTGTTCAATGACCGCAAACTGTCATAGTTTATTGAAAATGCAAACCCCTCACTGCACGATAGCTGCACATTTTTAACAACCTGCTAATGCCTGCAGAACGAGAACTTTATGGCTGTTTATGAGCGCCAAAAGTGGCGGATCTGTTCGGCGAAATAATGACTGTGTGTCACTGCATCCCAAATGACTTAAACAATATAACAAAAGAAATCTCCACTGTGCTCAGTGAGAATGCTTCTCTTCTGTTAAACTGAACAGCGCATCATCTATGACGCAAGCGTGCAGGCCCGAATGTAATGTGAGTGCGGGAGGGGGGACAAGCATGCTTTGGCCCGGTCAAGGCAACTGTACATAGTGTGAGTACGCCCTTACATTCAGTCAACAGAATGCCTAAAGAGACTTAAAAGTGTAATTGTAGTGTAACTTATGAAATATTAAACAATATTTTTCCCTTTAAAATGTTTTTACTAGATCTTTTTGGACATTGTACAGAACTTTGGCTAAATTTTTGTTTCTGTAAATACTGTAAATGTGGTTGTTGTTGTTGCTATAAATATTGCATATGTGATTGATCTTGAAAACCCTTTAAAAAGAAATCTTCTTTCTAAGTGTTTACAGTATATTGGAGTTGAAAAGTTGAAGTTTCAAAAACTAATTTCGAAAGGAGTATGTGATATCATTGATTGTGACTGGTCTCCCATCTGCAATCATTAGTAAGCCAATCAGATTAATCTAAACTTACTATATGTACTTCCTTCTCTTCATTTTCTGAAGAATCTCCCCCCATCCACCCCATCTTCCCCCTTTTACCAGGGGGAGCTCTCCCAGGACAGCATACTTTAGTACTTTAGATTTTCTCAGTGTCACTTGTGTTGGTTCAGAGACACTTGCAAGATGAAAACAGTTAAGTGAATGAGTACATTGACTTCTAAGAGTATGAAAAAAGTTTTGTGAAGGCTCATTCAAACTGGCATGTAACTATTAAGCTTTGATTATAGGCTTGTAGGATTATAGACCACATGTTATGAGGTTTGACAACTGCATCGCTAGATCAAATATAATACCCTTAAATGTATTGTTGCAGGTCCAGTCTTTAATAGGGTTTTGTCATCTGATATGTGTAGTGTACATGTAATTTTCCTTCATAAATGCTTCTATACATCTACGAGCAAGCAGTTTGCTTAATAATGAGTAACAATGCCATTAATTGTGATCCCTTTTAATTAAAAATAAATAAATAATCACAGTACTGAGTTTGTACTTAGTGATCCTAAACTGCCTATTGATTCAGTTGTTTATGTGTAAATACATATTAGCTAAATAAGTGAAGTTCAATAATGCACAATTATTACAATGTAAGCCAAGCATATCACATGTCTATTTTTAGTAGCATGCTTGATCACAGATTTGGTAGGGTTATTTCAAATGTATCATTTATACATACTGTATTTTTTTTTTACTTTCATAGACTAATGAAAATAAAATTAATGAAAATCCAGCAAGAGGGTGAGTAAAGAACCATTCCTATACATTTAAAAAAAAAAAGTTTGCTGTCTGTTCAAAGATAATATATAAAATGAGCTGAAACAATTCAATTCTTGAGTTTTTTTTGGGGGACAACTTAAGTGTTCAATCCACTTACATTTGTAAAAACGAAAAGGTTAACTTGATTCCTTTATGTTGTCCCAACAGAAATCGATTGTGTGGAACCCAGCATTTCCTACAGTGTATACTGATGATTACACAAGGCAACTTTTTGAACAATGTTGGCTGGTAACTTTAGGAAACGATGCCAATGGGCAACCAGGTGAGATGCTGGAAAATTATTTAGGGCAATGGGATACATATACAATTTTGTCACCCATTCTCAATAGGAAAGCATCTGTATCAGTGTATTATAAAGATAAAATGGATGCAAATAGAGTCCAAGATGCAAGCCGAATACTATACAGTACATATGCTCCCTAAATATTCAAGCACTAGGCACAGACTGTCCAAGAAATGAGAAGAAAGAGTGTAGAAAGAGCACTGCCGGCACAGCAGAGATAAGAGAGAGAGAAAAGAGCAGAAAGCGAGAGATCAGGGTAGATGTCAGAAGAGAAGATGCTGCAGTCTCCCACTCCCGTCGTCATGGAGCCTGTGAGCATGGCAACATGGAGGAAATAAACAGTCTCTTTCCTCCTGCATCCTCCTCCGGGCTGTCTGTGATCCTGTTAATGCTGACAGATGCATTCCTCCCAGCGCCTGACACCACAGCATGTGTGCACGCTTGGAAGAGGTGAAGCCTTCATACTGGCCGCTCTCACTACAACTCTGATACAACAACTACAACACTCACTCTGCGGAGAAACTACAGAGCTTCCTGTAAATGACTCTGAACTGTTTTGTTTGCCAAGTAAAAAAGGGAAGAAAAATAGATGAAGAAATAGATCAGAACAGATATATTTTTAGACTAACACTGGTCGTGTGTTCAGAGGGCTTCATTAGAGAGAGATCTCTTGTTAAGAACGACTGACTACATGTCTTTCTGTGTTTCGTGATACTCTGACTGATGTAACATAACATGGTAGTCAAGGAGCTACATATCAAAAATGTTGTTATGCATTAATATTGCTAAAGGGCATTGCTTGGTGCAGTTTATCGCACAAAATTCACATACGAGTAATACTGGTTGGCATTAAAACATATATATACAGTTCCCAGCATATCTGAGTACATTCCATTTTGAAAATGAATATGTTTATCCATTTCTCAGTGAATATAGGCAATGTATTTTGGTGCATTTAAACATAACAGATTTAAACAGATATATTTATTAAATAATATTTTAGTCACTAAATATATTTAATAATAGAAAGAAGCTTCTCTTGATTTTTCCTCTTTTTAAATCTGTATTTAACATTGTTCCATAACATTAATTCGGGCGTACTAGTTTTTCAGATTTGGCTTTAGTACTGATTAATCTAATGTATATGCACAAATATAATATTGTATAGCTTCCTTTTAAAAATATGATTTTAAAAGAGAGATTTGTGAGAGGCGTACTTATTTATGCTAAGCTTTGTATGTATGTATTTATGCATATTTTTATGTATAAGTACTGTATACACACACACTTATGTATATGTGATATACGGGAACTGTAGGCATAATGTAGTTTAACCTGTAAAAAAAAAAAAAAAGACTTAGATGGCCATACCCAACCACAACCCCTAAACTCAATCCTCACAGGAAACCTGAGGCAAATTTTGAAAGTCCTAAAACTCATTAAGTATGATGTTTAAGCTTTTGAATTACGAGGACCCTGAAGGGAACTATGAGGGAATTATGAAGACATGTCCTCATAAACTACCTTAACATTGACTCTGTTTACATAATACATTTAAATAATTTATCAAATTATTTGCCTTAATCTGAATAAGACAATAATATGATTAAGGTTTTTACATGAGTTGCTTTATAAATGTTCCTTTCATGATTCCATTTTACATGTTATAGCATGTAGATCGATTAATGACATTGCGACACCATGCTATCCACATTTCCTGCAGAGTTTCATGTAATTTCAGCTGTTTCGTTTTTATTTTGATGACTTGAACTGCAGTTTGACATTTTCACTTTCCTGTCGCAAAATGCAGCAAAAAATCTTACACAATGGTAATAGTTTAATTAAGATGTTTACATGTCTGTAGTACACTTTAATAATGTGACTAAAGTCAGCATACTCCACACGTCTTGATTTCTGTTTAGTTCTATAATGACTATAATTGGATGATCAAAAATCACTGTTTACATGGTAGACTCCTAATCAGACTCAGAGTATTGTTTTAATTGTATTAAAACTGGATTATTGATGTCCATGTAAACATACTCATTGAGTGCATTTACATAGACACCAGTAATCCAATTTTAATATGATTAAAGGCCCCTAATATGCAATAAAAAAGGTCATATTTTGGTTTTGGCTTCAACAACAGTCTGATATGCATGCAAGGTCATGCAACACTTTCATCGTCTTATAATATGCATTTATTTTTAACTAATTATGCCAACGACTCCCATATGATTTGTTCAGGGATTCATTTGTTCCCAAACCCCTCCTTAGAGTAAGGCTAAACTGTGCTGCTAAGTCCGATGACCAGTCTGTTGTGATTGGTCCATTGCATTCAGCGTGAGACAGGAAGAAATGCCCACTACAGCTTATCAACCTTCTTGAAGTAGAGTGTAGAGTGTATGAGTGAGCCTAATGCAGAACTACATTAAAGCAATGCAGTTTAACACCAGTATGTTGCTCTATTTCAAACTATAAGTTAAAACAGTGACACACATTCAGTCTTAATCACACAGTGGCAAAAGCTTGACTATTTTGAAACTTGACCACCACACTTGTGTAGGAACAGCTAATGGTGGCCATAACAAAGACAAATGGAATTTAAATCCATAAACAAATCGGCACACGTTGCGTTTTCAACGGGGCTTTAGACGGGGTATGAGAAAATAATGAGTTAACTAGATACAGTATAAGCAGTTACAAGTAAGAAAACACAATGAAATACATAATTTGTAAACTAGAGAAAACAAGGAGGCAACCATTTTAATCGCACTTACAGTTGTAAATGGAGGGAAAAAATGGTTTATGAACTGTGTACTTTAAAGTTCCTGTCGAGCTCTGACAAATTTCCATACATCAATAGTCTTTTCTGATCCTTCATTTAACAAATGGCCGACGAATCCCCCGTTGTAAGCATGTAGATTACTGAAGCATGCGACAGAAAAATTATGGAAACACAGCACAAGGCTAGGGCTATAATGCTGAGGTATTTTCTACAAAAGTAAACTTCCACCAGTGACTCTTCACAGCCTCATCTTTGGATAGGGAAAATAACACTTTCCCTCACGCTTCAGCGTCTTCACAACATGATTCAACCGGGATCTGCTACAGCATTTGTCTTCCTCTTTTTTTTTTCTACAGTGTTTGTGGGTGGGGCAGGAGGGTTAAATTTTTCCGGGTCTGCGCACACAAGGGGCTTGAGTTCCGTATCAACATGACGACGACACGGCTAAAGACTCATTACCGCAGTGATTTATTTGAACCACTATGAGTTGACTCTTTTATAGATGAATCAAAAGTTTTAAGCATGGTGCACTTTCAGATTTAAGCCTTAGCTGGATATTTCACTTCACTTAGAGTTGTGTACACTTGTATGAAAATGAAACACCTAAAATTGTATGAAACTCCGGAGGAAATAAGGATATGGTGACGTTAATCAATCTATTAGCTATAACATGTAAAACAGTAAAATGAAAATGTTTATTCAAAAAGCAACTCATGTAAACACCTTAATCAGATTAAGGCAAATAATTCCATTACTGATGTCCATGTAAACAGTCTTTGTCCCATTTCACCCATGTCATTATACACATATCACACACACACAAACACACACACACACACACACACACACACACACACACACACACACACACAAACACACACGGTCAAGGTCAAAAAATTAACAGTAGATCATGTCAAAACTGTCACCATTTTCAGTACAGCGCTCTTGCTTATGTGATATTGCTTAATTTCCAGCTTGACTAGAACGGTCTATCAAGCAATTATTGTCTAAAATCAAAACTGTTCATTGTATAGCTAACAATTAAACATGACGCCTAATTAGCTCCAATCTATCAGCCGAAACTGTATTCTATTATGAATTTCTGTTAGTCAGAAAAGAAGCAAGACACAAAAAAGGAGTGGAAGGAGTGTGAGAAAAAAAGACTGAGATCACAGCAACAGATGGTCGAGATTCTTCAGGCTTCTGTGGATGTTATTTTTATCAGACTAGAGATGAGCTCACAACTTTCACACTCCAGTAAAAAAAAAAAAAAAAGTTACGAGGAATGAAGAGGATATTTCATCAAAAGCCCGAGGAAAGAGATGCACGTCAGCTGTGATGTAGTGAAGCACGGCCATCAGACATGATGAAAAGTTCACTGCCAGGGCTCGCCGTCCTTACTTCAGGGCTATGCACTCAATATTTACTTCATGGGATTTTTTTGAAACCTAATGGTTTGAGTAAAGAAATCCTTCTAACTTCACTTTTCATCAAATTTTTACATGTACAATTGTACAGTTAAACAGAAGTTAACACTTCAATATGTTCTCTCTGTCACTGTGCTTATCGTCGCTGTGACAGTAGTAAATGCGCCTATAGCTTTTGATCGATGGATGGCGTTTTATAGACTTAGACATAGACTTCATTAGCTAAAACATCAACATGCAGTTTTCAGCTTTGTGATAATGTGTTCAATTAAAATATGTATATTTTTTGGTTGTTTTGTTTTTCTTAGTAATAAACATGCCTTTACACTATACTGTATGCTTTAGAAAAGATGTCTACAATAAATTGTGAGAAGCAAAGCCCTAGGCTGCAAATATTAAGCAAATATAAGAATTAAGTTCTTATATAGTGTCCTATTAAATTTCGTTGGGGTAAAAAGAAACTTTATTTTTATTCAGATTATGAAAAAAAATCTCAAAATATGCAAACAAATAAATAAATTACACACAGATTGTAATGGCATTCGTTAAAACAACACAGGACGTGTTTAATAAAAGCTATTTAAATATCTCTCATTCTGAGCGAATAAATGTTTTCATAATGGAAAAGGGCTTTGTTTTTTTTAGGATTTGACCAAACAGAATAATTTAAAAATAAATAAAAGATTCCAATCGATTTAGATAAGAACAGCAATAAGCGCAGACAAATTGTTTTCAAAAGTCTGCTATCAATCTGCAAAAACAACCCTGGAGTTTTCAAAGTAGGCTAGATTCCGCAGTTTTCAAGTGTATAATTACGATAAGTTTTAATGTTGTCAAAGAACGACAATATACTGTATAGGCTACACCTGATTTAGGCTCTATATTGTTTTGAAGCTTTTGAAAATATATGGTGCAATATAGAAATTTGTTCAAATTAATTTTAACAAAATACTTTGTTTATTAGCTTAGTGTTTCCCAACTCTGTTCCTGAAGGCGCACAAACACAATGAACCACCAATTTTCAGCAGTTGTGACCTAATGGTTAGATAATTGGACTTGTGATCGAAAGGTCTCCGGTTCAAATACTGGCACAGGCAGGGCTAAGGTGAGGTGAGTCCCTTGAGCAAAGCATTGATCCAACAATGACTAGCCACTACTCTGGGTGTTGTGTTCACAGTGTGTGTTCACTGCCATGTGTGTGCACTTGGATGGGTTAAATGCAGAGCACACATTCCAAGTATGGGTCACCATCGTGCCTCTGGAAATTCTTTACATTATGGATGCCCTTCCAGCCACAACCCAGCACCGAGAGTACAACCCTTAGTGCGGGGAAACACCCAACCACTCCAATAGTGGTTGCAGCCTTTATGATGCAAGCTGAGACTGCATATCTCAGTGATGCAATATCAGACACAATGCACTCAATGAAGCTAGTGGCGTCACTGCGAGGGGTAAGTTAAGGGTTGAGGTGCAATAAAAAGTATTAGACGCAACTCAGATTGCACTGCGCCAGGAGACCCCTCTCAAATACACTCCAATTCACACACTATAGTCACTTTAATTTCTCCAATTCACCAATATCACATGTCTGTGAACTGTGGGGGAGACCAGAACAGCCAGAGGAAGCCCATGTAGACACAAAGAGAACATGGAAATTCTGCATGACCATATTTTACATCCCTTAATCCTATCACATACTCAAATCAAATGATGATGGTCCAGGATCAACATTAGTGAATTTACACTGTATTTAAATGATGATGGTCCAGGATCAACTATAGTGAAATACACTGTACTTAAAAGATGATGATGGTCCAGGATCAGCAACAGTGAATTTACATTATATTTAAATGATGATGATGGTCCAGGATCAACAATAGTGAATTTACATTGTATTCAAATAATGATGATGGTCCAGGATCAACAACAGTGGATTAACACTGTATTTAAATGACGATGGTCCAGGATCAACATAAGTGAATTTACACTGTATTTAAATGCTGATGATGGTCCAGGATCAACAATAGTGAATTTACACTGTATTTAAATGACGAGGGTCCTGGATCAACAATTGTGAATTTGCACTTTGTTGTTTATATAAACTATTAGTTTCGGGGTTTTAGCATTTATTTTATAGGGCAGTAGAGAGAGGAATGGGTGAGGAGTAGGGAGAGATGATGGATTAGAATAGGACTTTAAGGTGGAAATTAAACTCGTGTCACAATGAACAACACAGAGCCATGTGTCAACACACTAACCACTACACCATTGGCTCTGATAATTTACACTCTATTTAAACATCTACATCAGAACATATTATCAATTTCAGGCAAAAGTCATAGTTTATGAGCAAACTATTCAATCCATCTTCATAATGCATCACTGTCACAAGTTACATTAACATTTGGAGAATTGTAACAAGAATGACTAATGTGCATTTTGGAAGGTTTTAAAATTGGTTTTAAACTATGGCAATTGTTTTGTCATACTGCTAGTTTGGTTATTAGCTTGACTTTAAATTTGTCTTGATCACTAATATGTGTTTCAAAATGACTTCACACTTTTTGACCTTCTTTGTGCCATTTCTTCAAATTTAAAAGATAAAGCTGTGTCTGAAAAAATGCTGTCTCTTTGAAGGATGCATTCAAAGGTATTAAGGCATCAAGGCACGTCCGAATCCTAATCTAGCTTCACTTCCTCTCTCCTGAGATTCCTCCATCTGATCGATTCTTGAAGAAAGCACAGATGTATCCTTCGCTGTCTTTGATATCCCACAATCCTTTGCATCCCAGGCTTGACAGTTAAGCTAAAAAATAAAGATGCTCTCTGAAAGCTGTGCTAGGTGGTCATTTTGTGAGTAAACACAACTTGTACACTGTTTCATTGAAGCAAACTAACAGCAACAGTATGATGGCTAAAGGGTGATCAGAGGAACACAAATGCATTTTCACAGTGATGCCATAGAAAAAAACTTTTTTTGATTCCTTAAGGAATCTTTCAAAGAATCATTTTTTTATAGTGTGAAGAACATTTTAAAGGGCACCTACAGTATGATACAAAATACACTTTTGGAAACTAGACAAAACTGTGTGTAATTATAGTGTGTCCACAGTCATATTGGAGTGATAGAACACAAAACAAGTCTCTTTTTACTTCCTGATGTTAAAATAGGACCCAAACCCTAATGATTTTAAGGCCCACCACAATGTGATGTAGAACAGCCGCTTTCCCTGCCCATGGAATTGATTGACAGGCATGGATTAACATGGCTCCGTAGTAACGCATTTAAGCATGTCCACTAAACAGGATTTGCAAAGAAACTGGGATTAAAAGATCTGTTCCAACTCTCTGTGATTAGCTGCACCTTAAAAATACGTTTTACAAGTTTAAAACATTTTTAAAACAGTGCATGTTTGTTATAAAGAAAATACTGTACAATCAAAATGTAATTCATAAGCCCTGTAATCACCACAGCCACATAGATGCTTCAATCATACAATAGAAGTCCTGGTTTGGGAACATTAAATCAGTTTTTTTTTGCAATGTAGAATAATGGATATCCATATAGTGGTAAACTATGTGGGGAGAACCAGCTCATTTGCGTTAAAAGTCACTGATGCAAAAACAGCTACACTTTACTTTGACCCCAAAATTCATATTTTCAACAATGTACAATAAGATATCTGATGGGTATTTTGAGCTGAAACTTTACAGACATAATCTGGAGACACCAAAGACATTTTTCATCTTGCAGAAGGGGTAAAATAGGAGCCCCTATTTATCTATTTTTTACCATAAAGAACCATGAGACTCTACGGATGTTATAGTTTTTTCTTGGAACCATCAATGCCTTCATTTTTAAGAGTGCACTGCCAAACAAAGTCCCAAATCATTCCAATATGACCCTTTTCCAGTCATTAATAAAACCACAGACCAAATTTGAAGGTCTGCCAAAAGCGAAAGACAAAGCCTTTTAAAGCAATTGTCAAGTCATCTAATTCCCTGAAGCTGTGAAAACCTAAAATGTAAATAAACAGAATATGATAAGCCACATAATCAACTGGGAGATATCAGCTGCATAATGACTATGTAAATTGTGGACAAATTAGTGTGTGTGTGTGTGTGTGTCTGTATGTGTGTTCACTCTTGACCCCTTTAACGAGACGAGCATTGTGTTGATCTCTGGTGCGGATCTCGGCAGCCGGCGCTCGCAGGATGAGAGGCGTACGTTCTCTATTGAGCGCAATGTGAATGGCTTATTAATTCTTATTATCCTGATCACTGCACACTAAAATGAGAAATTGAGACATTTTAAGTTGACTAATTGGCCTTAGGAGGGAGGGGTGGTGGGCAAAGTATGAGAGAAAGGGAGATGATTGTCGAAACACCAGGGTCTGTGCAAATACCATTAAGTAAAGCAGTGAGAAATAAAAATAATAGCTAAGGCAGGATTACTCGCTTTCAGAGCCAAAATGTGGGATCCATTCAGCCTCAAGGAGCTGCACATTTTTATCGTAATTGGTTTATATTAATGAGGCGATGAGACTCATGAGTAGTATGCGGTGTGACCAAAATTTCAAATCATAGTTTGAGTAGTTTTATATCCCTGCACTAAAACACTGTTACATATGCTCTAAACTAACTAATATATTTTATCTCTTGTGGTTTAAAAAAAAAGTCAGGAAGCATTATGAACGTTACATCATACATTATTACATATTTGTAAAAAGTGATTCAAAAGTCTCACAGAGCCTCACGGAGGAGCCCTGGAAGCCAAAAGGAGGAGCAACGCCAGTGCTAGGCGAAAGAGGACCGGGCCCGGACATATTATGTGACTGTCCATATGTTTTGTTTGATTTGATATTAAATTATTTTAAAGTGTGTCAATTCTCTGCTTCCTTCCTAGCAGCCAGGTGGCTGTTAACTTTATCACAGTGGTGCCGAAACCTGGGAGAAGGAGGGACATATTGTCCAGATGCTCTAACTGCTGAGAGAGAGAGAGCAAGTGTTCGGGAGTTAATCGAGTGAGAGAGAAAGCCGTTCATCTGCTCCAAGATGTCAGGGTGACTAGAGGTGGCGATGAAGAGGTCTGCCTGCTGCCGTGTCTCAGCTTGGGGAGGAGCAGGGGACGTGGAACTCACCACCAGCAGGGAAAGACCCGTGAGAGCCATCCCAAGAGAAAGCCTGGGGAGTCACCCACGTCTGCCAAGAGCCAGAGCCTGCAACTGCCACCGAAGCGGGAGTGGAGCTGGAGGAAAAAAAAAATCAGCCAGCTGAAAGAGCCACCACCGGTCAACAGAACACAGACAGGTGGATAGATTCTTCCATAAGGCTCCTGACACATCATCGTCAAATCTCTCAGTTAGTTGATTATCTAGTGGCAACGGGATTAAAGACCCGAACCCCAATATTTTTCCCTCTCTTCCTTCTCTCTTCAGTCTCTCCTCAGCTATCCAGTTTCTTTCTCTTGGCCCTATATATTGTCAGGTTTCACTTGTCCTGAAGCGTAAACCCCCTGACCTCCAAAATCTCAGAGAGGAGCTGTATTTCGGTTGTTTTGTTTAATTTGTTATTAAATTATTTAAAAGTGTACTGGTTGTCCACCTCCTCCTTCCCAGCGGCCAGGTGCCCGTTATCTTTATTACAAATGGAATTTAAAACTATTCATCTGTAGTAATTGTCTAAAAGTATAAAACCATTTCATGTTAATTTAGAACAAAATACTCATACCTTATTCATTATTTACGGTATATTTAGATTACCACATATGTTGAACTGCTTTTAAAAAAAAGAAAAATATGTTAAATCATTTTTCTTATTATTATTATTTACAAATTGTGTAACATTGTAGGTTTTTTTTCCTGCATAGAGAATTACAAGGCAGCCACCTTCTTCATTTTTTACTACCTCCCACCTCTGCCTTTTAACAAAAATCAGGCAACTAGTCATGGCTCCCAATAGACCCCCAGTGATGCTCATGCATTGGTCATGTATTTAATTACACTTAATGTTTGCCACTGTAAAGAAGAGATCTTACTTGATATGATTACACAGATAATACAAATGTTTATGTTTCATGTAACAAAAATGTCATGATTGAGATACCAACTCTCAAGTTGAAAGAGGAAAACCCTGCACTGCGTATGTCTTGACTGTAATTTTGTTTCATTTAATGGCTTCTTACTAAATAAAGCTATTTGTCCCCATCATATTAAAGTCATTTTATATTCAAACCAAACCAAAAATCTAAATGTCTACTTTTCAAATAGGCAGTTCATTCAGCTGTGGACACCCCTGAAAAAAAATCAGAGACTAAACCGAAGAATAGTGACTGACTTTTACATTATTTTATTTTTGCAAAAATGTCCAAATATGACTAAAATAAGCTCCCATCACATTGTAAAAATTAAATAACATACTTATTCTGATCTTTATTTATTCTTTAATTTATTCTTTAATATTTAATTATTTACAATGTTGCAGAAAAAATGGAAGATAGTGGAACAGAATGTATAAAAAATATGTATATGTATGTATGTGTATGTATATATATATATATATATATATATATATATATATATATATATATATATATATATATATATATATATATATTATGCTTGTTTTAAATATACATATTTTGTATAAACTATCATTACACTACAAACAATTTGGTGCGAATGAATCTTCTTGTTAAGAATTATGGGAAGTGCTGTTCATCTCAGGCTTTAGAATAGCTCTTTCTAAAAAAAAAAAATGTATAGGGATTGCCTGCAAGTTTTCAATTAAAAAAAACAAATAGTAGACAGTAGAGGTTTCCCAACTGTTTCCAACTGTGGCATATACCATCATACAGCCCTGTTCACTAATATGTTTTGTGACTGACACATTTGTGATTACTGCAGTTACGCCTGCCACAACAATGACACAGAACACAAATTATGTGCAGAAATGAAGGAGAAACACGCGAGAACATGTACTTACATCTTCCAGCAGTGCATTTGGCCAAGTGCATATTTATATATCAGACTTGTAAATCAAACATTCTCTACAACCATCAAGAACGCAGAGCCAAAAACTCACTGTCGCATATCACCTTTTCTTTATCCGAAAAAAAAAAACTTCCCTTCCCCACCAATCCACTAAAAGGCAGATTTGTTCTCTGCATATCTTTCAGTCAAATCTCCACACACCGCAAGCTGAAACCGCTGAGTGAAAGTGCCTCTTTCCAATGCTATCGCTCCAGGTAAGAGCTTTGCTTAGTTCTTCTAGTCTTTCAAACCACCTGGAAAACTTCCTGAAAGAGCCGACTCGATTGCAGTCGGCTGATATAAACAGTCTTTATTTCCAATTTTTTTCCCCCTTTATTTCTCAGCCATTGCCACTATCCATTTCTCCAGCACTGATAATGCCCTATTTCCACTAAATGGAAAGACTAGACATTTTGATCGCATCACTGTAAATGTATAGGCTGGTTTCTGCAGCCCTGATTGCCTGATGCGTGTTTAACATTCCCATACCTGCAATGTAATTGTGCGAAACAGGTGAAATTTTGCGGATAGAAACTAAGCCTCTGGCCAAAAAAGAAAAAAAAAGACAAGATGACGTTGATTGGATCCAAGCAGGGTGATTGGCGGTTCAGACGGCATGTCTAACTCAGTGCTCTCAATATGTCAGAGCTGCTAAAAACACACATTGAAATGGGTTAGATTATAGCGCTGGTGAACTGTGAAGCTCTTGGCTCCAGACATCAGGAGCCCTCTGTGTGCATGTGTGTGCGCGTTTTTATCTCTGGCTCCAATCACCATTAAGTATCATCAAGACTTCTCAGAGGGACCTCACAGCGAGATCCATAGAGGAGAGATTCACAAACCTTTCTCTCTTGGCTTCTCCCTCTCTCTTGCGCCTCTGGCTGTCTAGCGCTTTATAACTTAAAAGCTTACACTTGCCTCACAAATTGCACTTGCCTTTTCCAAAACTTTCGTAGTACACAAGCTCCAAATATGCTTCCAGTCTTGTCAAAAGAGTGAGTGACATTGTGAAATTATCATCATCACTGTCTGTGTTATTACTAGCATTATAATATTCCCAAAAGAGACGCATAATCTTTTTTTTTTCTCTTTCCTTGTGTGCGTGTGGGTGTGACATCTATGATTATGGTCTTTCATGCACCTCGAAAACAAGAGAGAGACAAAGAGAGAGAGTCTAAAGATGAGGAATAGTCTTTTTTTTAGGACTGAGTTTGTCAGAGTTTACTCAACTGAGTTTACTCAGATAATTGAACGAGACATCGTGTACACTGATGCTCAATGTGGCAGATGAATGAATGAAAGCCCCACATTACAGAAGCTAATAATCTGGTTTATAGACACCTTTTAGTTGTAAATTCTACAATATGCATTCAGATAAGCTATACAAAAAACATTTTTTTTTCTTGCTTGAACAAAAGCACTTCTTGACTAGAAGGCATAAGTTCACACTGTTCTGGTTGGAGAATGTAAAAAAAAAAAAATATATATATATATATCTTTTATATATATATATATATAAATATATATATATATATATATATATATATATATATATATATATATATATATATATATATATATATATATATATATATATATATATAAAAGATTGGTGCTGTACCATACTGCCCAAGAGGGACCCAAAGTGAGCTGACTAAAATTTCCTTAAATTAACTTTGTTGTCACTGAAGTCATTTTATTTTACAGAATATCCATGTGCCATTATTTTAAAAAAATATTAATAATAATAACACACACACACACACACACACACACACAAAGTTGAAGTCAGAATTATTATTCCCCCTGTTATTTTTTCCCAATTTCTGTTTGACTGAGAGCAGATTTTTTTCAGCATATGTCTGAACATAGTAGTTTTTATAACTCATTCCCAATAACTGATTTTTTTTTTATCTTTGCCATGATGACAGTAAATTATATTTAACTAGATATTTTTCAAGACACTTCTACACAGCTTAAAGTGACATGTAAGGCTTAACTAGATTAATTAGATTAACTAGGCAGGTTAGGGTAATTAGGCAAGTTATTGTTTAACGATGTGTTGTTTTGTAGACTATCCAAAAAATATAGCTTAAAGCGGCTAATAATTTTGACCTTAAAATGGTTTTTAAAAAAAAATAAAAAACTGCTTTTTTGTAGCCTAAATAAAACAAATAAGACTTTCTCCAGTAGGAAAAATAGTATCAGACAGTATATGATAAATAGTAAATAGTATATGTCCTTTTTCTGTTAAACATCATACATATACACACACACACACACACACACACATATATATATATATATATATATATATATATATATATATATATATATATATATATATATATATAATTACTTTATATTATTACTTTATTTTATTAACATTACATGGTTTGTAACTAGCACATGGATTAAAAATTATTTAAACTTTAAATATAAATAATATTTGTATAATATTAGTATGAATATGCTTTATTTTTATAGTTTCAGAACTATTTTTTATTTTTTTGTTTTGTGCTTTTGCTCTATTTTTTATTTATTTATAGTAGTATTTAGGTTTTATTTATTGCATTTAGTTGCTAGTTCATTTTTAGCTTTTATTTATTTACTTTTTAGTTAAATATCAAGTTAATCAATCAATCAAAAAAAAAATTAAAAACACCAAAAAAAATAATAATAATAATAATGCTTACCAAAAAACATTTTGTAAAAAGACGTAGACCTCATGATCTACTATCCACTACACACACACCTAAATAACAAGTCAATGGTTTGGGGTCAGTTTTTTTTTTTTTTTTTTTTTAAGAAAATTATTCTGTTTATCAAGCTGGATTTTTTTTAAACGTGTAAAAGAAAAATTGTTAAACATTTATTAAAAAAAATTAATAACTGCTTTCTTTATGTATGTAGTTTCAAATAAAATTATTACTTCAGTCATTATTGCTTTTATTACTATTACATGAATAATAATAACAATAATAATAATAATAATAATAACATTGATTGATGAAGGATCATATGATTTCGAAGACTGGAGTAATGAAGCTGAAAATTTATTTTTAAAACCACTGAAATAAGTAATAAATTAAACTATAAACTGCAATTTGTACTGTATTTTTGATTAAATAAATGCAGCCTTGGCGAGCAGGGTAAGCTTATTTTAAAACATTTAAAAATCCTAAAAGACAAATATTGACCGGTAGTGTACCTACAGTACATACATACATATCTAGTCGTAGGAACTGAACCTTAATGCTTTATGTTTCCTGTAGGATTCCTGCATGCTCCCTGCAGACAGAAAAATAAATAGTGTATGTGTGTGTCAGAATCAATATCCCATCTAATTAAACATTTATTCACATACAGTATATCCACTACACACTACACTTTTAAATAACACAATTCTGTTGCCGTTCAGACCAAGAAGGCATGTCCTAGAACACTGAAGTCAATACAAGAGTTTGATAAAAAGCTGAAAACTCCCTCTTCCATGTTTATAATTCTCCTGGAGTCAGTCTAGACTCCGCTTACCCTTGTCTACATCACTCGCCTTCAGAAAGATCTCGCCGCGCTCCTGCTGTGAGCGAACACCACCTGCTTAATCCCCTCAAGAGACGCCGCCGTGTGTGTGTGTGTGTGTGTCTGTGCACGTGTGTGTGTCTGTGCTCTCCGTCTCATTTCTGAGCACTAACAGCCATTTAGAGACAGAGAGTTGCTTTGGGAGCTCCTCACGGCAGCAACAGTATCATTGTTTACTAAATATTGACACTTAGAAAATTAATAATTCACTCTTAATTGACTTCCGCATAAAATATTTATGAAAGGCACATTTGGAATGCTGAAATGGAGCGATTGACTTTTAAAACTGACAGCGGAGACAGCAGGTCGGACAACTGAGGGAAAACTTTTTGCCTGTGTTTGTTTGTGTTTGTGCAGTTATGTATTATTTGAGGCTGCCTGTGGCATTTGAAAAAAAAAGGAGATGATTCAGAGAATCTTCAGCTTAAAAAATATAATGGAAAAATGTTTTCACTGCAGCATTTTCCAATCGAGTGTAATAAATAATACTCGTACAGTGCACAGCGAGTAAACAACCTTTTAAAAATTAATGATTTTTATCCATTTCTCAGTAAATATAGACTATAAATGTTGTTGGTCTATGTAAACTAATAATAAGAGTTTGGTCACCTACAGTAACATCTATAGGAACAAAAAGATAATGCATTTAAAATCAAATGAGGTATTGCAAATATATATATATATATATATATATATATATATATATATATATATATATATATATATATATATATATATATATATATATATATATATGTGTGTGTGTGTGTGTGTGTGTGTGTGTGTGTGTGCGTTTGTGTGTGTGTGTGCATACAGTGCATGCAGAAAGTATTCATAGCGCTTTTTCCACTTTTTTTTATTCACTTTATTCCAAAATGGATTAAATGCATTTATTTCCTCACAATACTACACACAATACCCTACAATAACAACGTGGGAAAAATTTATTTGTTACAAATTTATTAAAAAATAAAAAAGTTTTAATTTAAAATTTTAGATATTTATCATTTGAGAGATTCAGCACATCGCCATTCATCACCCTGGCATTCTGAGCAGAGCAAAGACGGTTGATGTTGTCCATGCATAAGAATGCAACAGAGAACGTAAGAACTCATAAAAAACTCATAAAACTACAAACTACAGCTCAAATCACTATTAAACTGATGTAACATTCTAGGTCGATCTCTCTGTTTGGTATGTTGCAGTGCTATATTTACACTATAGTAATTGTAGTTTTGAGTGTGAGATGGCACTAGCATATCAGGAATGTATGTTTTTTTGTGTTTGCCACTCTTTGTATAACCTTGAGTTATTTTTGGGGTTGGTTATCTCTTTGTTTCTAATGAGTCTCCTGTTTTTGTTACTGCAGAACTAGTTTACAAGTTCAGTAAAAAGAAGCAAAGAAGAAATGCCCGCATGTGTTTAGCATTATTCCATATCGCAAACACAATAGTAATCTGGTAGTGTTTGCTTTGCTTTGGACTTTTTACTGGGATTAATTATTGTGATCTCCCTGTTGCAATAGAGAAATACTGGGAAATGCCTATAGACTGATGGCATTTCATGCCATTCAGCCTTATAATCTTAAAATGTCAGCAAAATTACCTGTTTTATAGTCACTTTAGACATTAGGCTATAGAGAATCATTCAAATACTAGCTATAAAGTGATGTTTATAAAGTAGCAACTGCTTTCGCTGTTCTGACATCAGCTGCTGATGTGAATGAATGGTGGAAGAAATTAGTTCTTCAAACAAAAGTATTGTTAGACTCTCATGTTTGATTTTTTTTATATACACGATTATGCTGTCTAACTATTGTATAAACGCATTATCACACTTTTTTATGGTTGTATAGTTCTTTTTTTATTTTACTTTTATTTTTTATTACTTTTTTAAATATTTATTATTTTTCCTCAAAATATTAATTTGGTTGATTAATTTTTACTATTTTTGCACCATGACCTCAAGTTAAATTACTTCCAGTTATGGTTGGGTACTGACTAATATAATGTATATGCACATTGTATTGCATCTTAAAGTATTTGTTTAAGAGAAAGATCTGTGAGGGTTGTAAATTTATGCTACACACTATATTTATTACTATCATAAATTTCTAAATAGTTTCACTGAAATAAACTAAACACTTAGGATTATTTTACTTAGAAAATAAGTCTGTATTAGCAAAAGCTTTACCTTGGAACCTTTATTTTTCAATCTGCATTTTTGACATATTTATTTACAGGATATAGTATGTTCAGGTACTGTTTAATGATTATTCCTAAACTCACATTGCATGACATGTTTAATCAGGTTTAACATATAAAGAATATATAAAACTAATATTTTCCCATGATGAAGATATAAGCAGATACATGTATGTGAGAAAATCTCATATGTGTTAAAAATAAATGACTGCATGAGAAGAGTGTCAGTCTTTAGGTGCTTCTTAGTATCAAAAGTGCAAAATACAGACTTGAGACAAACTATGAGAGGACACATGGTCTAGTCATATTTCAAAGAGAATAATGGTGTACTTGATAACAGCACTCACTCGCCATGGCTACTCTAGTTACCACCACTGTATTTTTTTCACAGTATTTCCTATGAATGTTTGTTCTTAGTGATATTATTATTTTAAAGTACAAATATTAAGTTAATAAACTATTAACTATAACTTTCGCCTCAATAATCTTTTGTTTGCTGATTATTAATAATTATAAGTGTAGTAGTTAAGTTTGGGTATTGGGTGGATAGGGATATAGAATAAGATTATACCTTTTAATTACTAATAAACAGACAATATCTTAAAGGGGTAGTTCACCCAAAACTAATAATTGTCATCATCATTCATCCTTTCCTTGTTCCAAACCTGATTGACATTCTGTATTTGTTTTTTCCTATAATGGAAGTTCATAGTTACAGGTTTTCAGCTTTTTTTCAAAACATTTACTTTAGTGTTTAACATAATAAAGAAATTTGTGAAGGTTTGAGGCTGTTAAGAGTGAATAAATACATGATTACATTTTCATTTTTGGGTAAACTATCTCTTTAATAATAGGCATGTAATAAGACATTATTTATTTGTGAGAATTGTTATTTATACTATGTTCCCATATATTTACTACGTTTTATAACTAAGGTTAATATTATAAGCCTCTTTAATAAAAAGATGTCAAAAGGACTGGCCATTGTCAGAACCGTTCCCAGCAGAGAAAGTGATTTATTTATTTTTTTTGTGATTTTGTGACAGTCATTCCCAGAAAGTTTTGCAATTAAAAATATATAAAAATAAAAAAATAAAAATATTTTTTTACCGTATTAGGCAGCCTATGTTATGTGTGCAATCTGAAACAATGACACAAATCATAAAATTAAAGCTTCTTTATTTTGGTCTCTTGTCAAGTCAAGATCTGAAATGGTAGGGATTAAGCCAAAGGAAGGTTGTATAACTCTTATTTGTATCCACAATCTTACTTTCTCTCAGATTTCACTCCTCAGAGCATCTGACATCATATAGCTCACTCAGGACATGTGTTAGGGCGCCCCCTACCGTAATACACCTTAATAAACTTTTATTAAAAAATACACTGTGTATTACAGTACACCCTACCGTAATAGACGGATTACCGTAAAAAAAATAGTCACTGGCAAGGAATCATTTTCTCTTGTTAAATGCAGGGAAAGAGTTAGAGAAAAACTTTTATTGATTTGACGCACATCATAATACCAGCAATGCATGTAAAGCCCAAATAATGTCCTTCAATTCAATCCAGTGCATGTCATCTGTAAACCAATCTTCATCTGCTTGTTCCATTACTCTGTTTGTTAGATGTTTGCTCCAACTTTCTTTTTCAGTGTGAAGCATGTCAAACGCACAAAATGCCCAATTTACACAACAGGATGTTTATATCTCATCTTTGATATGACTTTACATGTAAATCACTCTCGCTTCATCAGCATCTGCTTACTGCACAAGCTGAACCACACCCACCTTGCCATGTAATGTAATGTAATGTAATGACTGTGAGAGCACAGGTGATGTTAGATGGCACTACGCAACTTTAAGCTTTAATAAAGTTGACATGCTTGTTGTTAAAGTTACTGGCTATTCGAACAAGCATGGATGGTGTTTACTATAACTTCAGCAGTCAATCTGATTGGTAGAAAAGGTTTTGACATAGCGGGTCAAAACAAAAAAATAAGCTTGAGGTGTTTCGTTAAAAATGATGCTTTTACATTTTACGTCTGACGTTTTGCGTGTTGGTGTGCACAATCACATTACCGCCCTTCATTTAGTCACAAGGCATTAAAAGTCGACGGAAAACATGAGCAAAAAGCATTCCGTCGTGAACGGGCCTTGTAAAACTATTAATTGCAAACTGAAATAAATAAAATTTGACTATATGGTTTGGAATTAGATGTTTTATTAGATTATTTAATTTTCTGAGATTATTTTGCATTTAAATTAAGAATTTTTAAGGATCTAATTTTTTGGTTGATTTTGCGTTGGATTCAGCGATCGCAGAATCACGAAAAACTAGGGGGTCTGCTTATCTAGCTTCTCTTTTTCTTTATAGTTCTATCTTTTATCCATTCTGTCTGTAGTCTGCTCTCATGATCTGCCACACACACACACACGCACGCGCACACAGGTCTCATTGAGCAGCAGAAAGGTGAGCTGACCCGTTTTATCGAGTGTGCCAGGCCAGCGAGTCACCTTAGCTCTCTCGCTGTTTCTCTCTTTCTCAATCCCTCGTTCCCTTTCTCTCACTCCCTCCTGCTTGGAGCACAATAGATCCCCCACAATGCATCAGTTCGGAAGGCCACTTTCACCTCCTCACGTTACCTTCCATTCAAACGCAGAGATACAAATGGATAAGTCCTGAGAATGGAAAAGCCCAGGATATAGAAATGCATGATGAATAGATGAACCGAATACCCGGAGAGAGAGCGAAAGAGAAGAGGAAGAGGGACAGAAAGAAGTTTCTTCTTCGTCAGTCATCAGCCCTGCTGGAGTTAGTCTCCTCGACGGCTGGATGGAGACGGACTCTGTACCGCTGGGAGCCTAGAGAAGCTTTTAGCAGCCCGCTCGTACAGACCTGACTGACATAACGGCAGAAAAATGACTGGCAGATACTCCAAACTACCACCACACACACACACACACACACACACACAGTGAAAAGCCCTGCCGAGTGGATTAGGCCCCACAATAGCGCTCTTTATCCCCTCTGGTATGCTTCTGAGGGGAACGACGTCCATTTTCACTTTTCAAAACAGCATCATCAATCATCAGCACAAACACACACAAGCACACACACACACTGGAATGCCCCATGGGGTTTCATCTGAAGTTAATAGCCATGTTCATTGCACAGATATTACAGGTTAGCGCACAAGACGCGAAACACATGAGATAATAGCCTCATTGTGTCCCACCGCTATTGATGAAACCAGCTCCTTCGCTATAATTTGAGAAAACACGCAAAGGAACACAAAGGATTCATAGACGGTGGAGACGAGACCCCGAACGTGGACTGTAATCAGCATCGATCGGCTGCGTTTTATGAAGAGACCATATGTCAACCGCGCTCGTTTCCCAACATTAGAGGAGCCCTAACTGAGTTTAGGGAGATTTTTACTGCCTAATTATGGAGATTATCGAGTCATTCGCTCCAGTTAGTTTCACTGTGCTCCATCACACTGCATGTGCTCTAGAACAAAACAAAAAGAGAATGAGAGTCACTCTGTAAAGTCAGTCTAAAAAATGTCAAAACAAGTATGCATTTTTGAACATTTTTTGATTAAAATACATTTATGATTGTTTCTTAAAGGGTAGTTCACCCATAAATTTCCCCCTTATGTTGTTCCGAACCCCTGAGACAGTGCTTCATTTATAATTGAATAACTCCCAGAACAAAACCGGGAAATAAAAGTTACCGTGACGACATCTACCACACATTTTCAGTTTTCCTGGAACATGTCATTAAATTGTGATAGCGCTAAAAAGAGCATCACATTTCTGAAGAGTCTTTAATAATTTTGTGCCATATAACGTTATATGTCAGTCATGGATGATAAAAACATGTAGCTACAAACATAAGTCGTATTAACAATCACTATTCAGTTCACTATTATGTGCCAAGTGAAAAACAAATAATGAAATGACTCACTCAATCTAATCTTCAAGAAGAGCCCACAGTTAACTGTTCTGTTTTCTCTGTGACTTGAGATCGCTTTGCTTGTCTCTTTCTATCCTGATCCATTTGCGCAGTTTCCAACTTAGAGATCTCTTTTGATCAGGCTCATTATCAGATTTACTCTGTTTTAAAAAATGAAATGTGTGACTGCCTCTTTGCCATTTTATAAATACAGATATTATTTATGTACGCCACAATGCCATTATTTATTTTCACAGGTCACTGTGCATGAAAATATCACCAACCAATAAGAGTGATTGTAAACAAGAAAGCCAATTGGCTGAAAATATTGTTGAGGCCCGATAGTTTAACGTTACTTTGCTTTAACTTGCACATGGTGACTACCATTATGTGTGTGCACACAATCCACACAGACTTCTCTCTCTCTCTCTCTCTCTCACACACACACACACACACACACACACACACACATATATATATATATATATATATATATATATATATATATATATATATATATATATATATATATATAGATGTTTACCACGCAAAAGTTAATGCCTGATCCATTCAAATAATACCGGAATGCAAAATAAAATTATCTGACATTTTCCGGAACAGGATCCGGCAAGATCTGGCTCAAATTAAGCACTGCCCTGAGACATTTGTTTGTCTTTAGACCCCAAACTAAAATATTTTTTGAAAGTTTTTACTTTAAAGTTGGCATGAAACTTTCATCCACCAGAAATGGTTTCCAAAAAGAGTAAACGCATGAATTGGTCCTATGGGAACTGATCTGATGGAAGATACACATTACTAACAAAATGGAGAAAGAAAAATGGACACACAATGATTGTGACAGCCTGTTCCTAAAGGCAGTCCATGTGACCAGAAGTGAAGAAAACTTGTTTTGAGGGTGGAGGAAAGGTTATGGTTTTGATTTAAGATTATGAGGGCAAATTCATTTTTACAAGATAATGAAGTGCACAGACATATTATATATAACAAGCACCACTATAAATATATAAAAATAAGAATAGTGAATCTTCATTTCATGCTGACTTTAAAGAATAGTTCATCTACAAATTAAAATTCTGTCATAATTATGTTACATATTTCATTTTATATTTTATATTGTTTTCAGGATTCTTTGATATAATGTACATATTTCCAAATATCCAATACATAAAAAAAAACATTTTTACACTGTAAAAAGAACAACTGTATGGCAATACAAATCTCTGGCTCAATGAAGAGTACCCCAAGCCTAAATGATCATTTATTCATTCCTTTTCCTTCGGCTTAGTCTCAATTTCAAAGGTCACCACAGCGGAATAAACAGCTAACTATTTCAGCATATGTTTTATGCAGCAGATGCCCTTCCAGCTGCAACCCAGTACTGGGAAACACCCATACACACTTATTCACACACATACACTACAGACAATTAAGTTTATTCAATGGCGCATATGTGTTTGAACAGTAGGGGAGAACATGCAAATTCCACACAGAAATGCCAAATGGTCCAGCCGGGACTCGAACCAATGACCTTCTTGCCGTGAGGCGACAGTGCTAACCATTGAGCCACAGTGCCTACATTGTCATCAAATGTTAACAATTTTGATTCTAAAAATAAAATGGAAAGGTCTTTTTAACTGACATGGTTGCCTCCTTGAGGATACAGGTTGAAGGGTCCAGATGTATGTGATTAATGGATCAACTGGGGACTGTGAGGGTGAAATAGGAAAGTGTTCAGTTATCAATCACAGATGGACTCCTTCATGAACATCATGTAATGAGTGACTTTTCCAACATGTATAGGTTAAGCGAGAGAAAGTGAATCAAACTCTCATGTAAAAGTAAAAAAAATCAAATATATTAATTTGCTTTGCTTGCTTGATAAAGACATTCCCTATTTCTTTAGAGTTTGAATGACTTGAAGTTGGCAAAATATGGATTATAAACATCTACATAAAAATGTTTTTTAAAACATCTAGAACAGGGGTGTCCAAACTTGGTCCTGGAAGGCCGCTGTCCAGCACAGTTTAGCTCCAACTTTTTTCAACAAACCTGCCTGGAAGTTTCTAGAATAATTAGCTAGTATAACTAGAAAGAGTTTAATTAGCTGATTCTGGTGATTTTAATGGTGGTTAAAATATGAAGGACACTGGTCCTTGGACATCCCTGCTCTAGAATGTTTTACTAAAAAACCTTAATTTAAATTTAGTTTATAGACAGGAGGCCAAGTACGTATTTGAAACCTTAGGGAGGAGTAAATAACCAGGAAATTAAAATTTATTGATGAACATACAAAATTTAGTCTGTTGATTTCTGACTAGCGCTCAACCCTGTGCCTAGTCTAGATAGGATACACTGTAATGCTCGTCTTTAATCAACAGGATACACAAGAATAAAAATAACAATTCTCCAGATCTTGTATTCAAATTTTATCATGGAATGCTTCCTTAAAACCTTTTCATAAAGGAAATCACACAGATCTCTAAAAAAATGTCCTTACAATCAACATAAACACAATAATAAATTTACACAATGCATAAACGGTGAATCCCCGTGCGCGGTTGTGTGTGTGTGTGTGTATGTATGTATGTATGTATGTGTGTGTGCAAATTCCAAAGTTCGTGGATGTGTGTGCGTGCAAAATAGATTGCTCTCACCGAAAAGTTTGAGTCCAGTTTACAGGAATCATATATAGATGATGCACATCAAAAGTTCTCCATGGAGAGTCTTAACAGCAGTTCTGCAGGGCTGATGAGTCCAAAGAGAACGAAATTCAAGAAACTATTGTCTTCAGCACATGAAAAAAGGTAAAACAGGCAGACTGCAACTTCATGCACTTCTCTCTTCTTCAGAAGTCCCGCTGAGCAGTGTCCATATGCCCTCTATCTCGCCCTCATGGTTTGTATGATATGTAAATATGTGTGTATGTAGAAAAACGGGAAGATAAAGATACAAAAGATACATTTACCTCACCTCATTACTCTAAAATAAAGAACATAAAATAAAAGTCCATTACACGATATATTTGGGGATACAATTACTAAGTGTGAGTACGCTTAACTGCATGGCCTATTCGCACATTTAATGAATTTTACTGTACTTAATTATTTGGCAGCGCTACAACACGGCCGGCCGGCAGTGCGATCTGTGGATATGCACATCAATATAGCATTAGTTTTGTAAAACTGTACAACAATAATTCATATTTTTACAGTACTGTGATGGTTGGGTTTAGGCTTAGGGTGGGGTTAGGTGTTAATAAATACAATTTATTGGTTAATTTAATTCATAACATAAACAATGCTCTGTACAACTACTGTTTTTACAATAATGTGATGGTTGGGTTTAGGGTTGGAGTAGAAGTAGATGTTAAGAAAAATAGATGAAATGGGACATTTGGTAAATATTCTTTATAATTCTTGTTAACTTTCAGCTGCAACCCTATATGATCTAGCAACAAGCCTGTGCCAGTGAGCCATGAGGCGGTAAAGACCAGCAAACCATCATCCTTTATTGTTCTTCTCTCAATGTAAACCCAGGGTTTTGGGTTAAATTCTTATGGACCCTCAGCGTGTGGTTGTCAGAAGCCTGACGGGCATGTTTGAGCCATATGAACACAACGGCAAACTGCGACCCTGATGGAAACGTGAAGGAGATCGAAGCCAGTACTGCCCTCTGCACCCTTCACCTCTAAAGAGACACAGGTCGAACCCTCAAACCATCAACTGTAGGCCCGGATGCAATCACTCATGGCAACTGTCACCATGCCGACAGCAGGGGTTCTGTTTTCTCATTGGCTGAAAGAGAAGTCTGTCTCTCACGGCCTGTCCATCTGTCCATCAAAGTAGCCCGAGGCGCTGAGAGACACTGTGGCCTTTCTCACTTCCAGACACACGCAGTGAGAAAGACAGACAGTGTGAGAGAGAGAGAAAGAGAAAAACAGAGATCCTTAATCACACAAAGTGTTTCTGTATAAGTTATAAAGGCAGCATGTGTTAGAAGCAGCCATCCATACACATATACACTTACACCACTGACAAGTGTAATTGGAGTCTCAGCAGAACTGCAGTAGTCTGAGAAGATGAATCTTTAAGAGCGTCTGCATGTCTCGGTCTCTCTCAATAGGTGGGAAGTGAAAAAAGAGTGGCTTTTAGAAGAAATGCTGTGTTTAAATCAAACTGAAAGTACATTAATACAGTGGTCCTCAACCACCGGGCCACGAACCAGTACCGAACCGTGGATCAATTGGTACCGGGCCAAACTAAAAATCATTAATTATTTCTATTTTATTTAATATTCAATTCAATTTAATTAATCTTATTATATAGTAAATTATAGTTATTATAGTATATCTTAAATTATCTTATTATAGTAAATTAAAACTGCGTCAGTTTTCAGAGTTTAAGTTTAATTCAGTTCAGTTAAGTGTGGGTTAATTTTCACTGCTGAAAGTCGAAACACTGAAGAGCAAATCCATCAATGCACAGGCCCACAAGTCCCGAATCCATGCAAGCCAGTGGCGACAGCGGCGAAGAACAAATCTATCCGAGTTAGAATAATCTTTTATTTTGAAAAATGACCATATTCTTGCTTGCATCTCGTTCACTTGAGCACCCAGATTTAACCCACAAGCATCAAAATGAGTAAGAAACTTATTTGAAAAGTTTCTTTGCTAAGGGGAAAAGGCCCAAAGAAAAACTTGTTGACAGCCAAGGAATGGATCCGAAACACATTTGTCAACAAATCAGGTGAATCCATCAAGTCTGTGCAAAAAGATCATTTCTGTGTTGGAGACTGCAAATGACGACCTTTCAGGGGCCATTCGCCCATTGCTTTTCTAGAGTTTGCATAAGTTTGTTATTTCCAATGGAGGTGCGTGGCTTGCACGCTCAAGCGGCGTGACACGCTCGCACCTTCCAGGCGCACCCAGTTAAATTAATGCCATGAGTGCACTGTGAGTCAGGTGACATGAACTGATCAATCAGCTTCATACTTTGTATGGAAAATACACATCTCGATGGACTAGTTATTTCAGACAAACACAGAACACCCAAATACTGCAGTGCTTTGTAGTTTTCTCCATAAATAAAATTTGTATACTCATTTTGTACTGCGTGAGAGCTTTCAACACTTTCACAGGCAGTCTCACGTGCTCTGCAGACCCCCAGAGAATCACATTTTTGTGCAAGGCGAGGGTTTTTTAAATCTACTAAATTGTTTGGCAATTGGCTTTTGCTTTCGCTTTCTAAATCTGCTCAATATTATGTGCACAGCCATGTAAGAAACATTAAATAATTATTTCTTTAATCTAAACAATTCATAAACAATTGACTAAATACTCGGAGAGGACAAAATTACGAGGGAGGACAAAATCTAAATTGGCTGTAAAATATTTGCACAGAGTTAAAAAATGGCTAATCAAATCATTTGCCTTATTTAAATAATCCACACATTTTAATCTTGTAATTATTATACTGTTTTGAGTGTGTAAGTCTGTTTTTATCCCTCTTTTCTGTCTATTTCTCTTTTGCTGTATATTTTGTTATTTTAATGGTGTCAGTATATTACTTATTTTATGCATCTAAAATGCTTTGGTAATACTGTACAAAATATCATGTCAATAAGGCAACCTGAACTTAAAAGCAAGATAAAGACAGACTCTACAAAACACAAGACATGTCACTTGTATTGTTTTGAATGGGGAAAAGTGTAACAGTCAATATGGCGCAGGAAGCCTCGCCTACATGGGAGCGATTGCTATAGACAGACGTTTCTACCAGGGATTCTGCAGATGTGTGCTTTTCCAACAGGTTGTTGGTCAACAAATTCGCTAATTGTTTCACAAACATAAGAAATATATCAAAATAACGCTTGAAATTTTTATTTTTAATGAATCAAGTGCACTTGAAAACAAAAGATTTTTGGTTTGTAATCTGTTTGAAACAAACGCGAGGTACAGTTCTTCCTGTCAAATGCACATCACATGACAGCAACTACAAGAACACCCACAAACTTGTAAACAAAGAGTCGATGAAATCTCTGGAGGGGATTTACCATCAAGACTAAGTTTTGGATTACTTCAGAAGACCAGCGCGACCAGACAATCATTATTCAGAGATTGACAATATGTAGAACGACCATAAATGAGGTTGATGTTGTGATCTCGTTTTTTTTTTTTTGCTTGGGCAACCCTACTGAAAAAAACTACTTAAACTGGCCTAAACTGCCTAAACTGGTTGGCTGGTTTTAGCTGGTTTTAGCTGGTTGACCAAGCTGGTTTTATAGGGGTTTTGGCAACTTCCAGGCTGGTTTCCAGCCATTTCCAGCCTAGTCTTAGCTGGTCAGGCTGGAAAATGACCAGCTAAAACCAGCTTGACCAGCCCGGTTTAAGCTGGACATAGCTGGTTTAGGCTGGGCTCCCAGCCTGGTCAAGCTGGTTTTAGCTGATCAGCTAAGACCAGGCTGGAAATGGCTGGAAACCAGCCTGGAAGTGACCAAAAGTTCTTTAAAACCAGCCTGGTTAACCAGTTAAAAACAGCCAATAGGCTGGTTTAAGCACTTTTTTTTTTCAGTAGGGAACCTTAAAAAATATGCAGATTTTGTCTGATTCGGACGTATATAAAAATGAAGCTAATGAGACATGTAATTTAGGTTTATTGGTGGTTCCAAACAGGTAATGTAATCATTAGCTTGGCAAAAAGTTTAGAATAATTTGATGTTTCTTATTACACAATGAATGCCCAAGCATACTTCCCCAGAGGTGTTTCAAAGATGGCCGCAGAGTCAAATGACTTGCCTTAAAGGTGACTTTTATTAAGAGATTTTACCTGTCAGTGGGTGCACATGGCTCTGAAATAACATAAAAGAAAGAGCAATAGTGGATTTTTTTTACTTTAATCCATTAAAAAAAATAAACAATTTCTAACAGTTTATAAATAAATAAAAAAATGTTAAAATCAAATTATGTTTTGTTTGTTGCATATATTTAACCAGGCCCGGATTAGCCAATTGGGAGGACCGGGAGAGTACCCGGTGGGCCGTTCCATTTTTTTGGCTGTGAGGGCCGGTGTTTCTAGCTGCTTGCACTATCAGCTATCGCACTTTTTTTTTCATTTACTTATCTATTTGACCATAGCCTCACTCTTTTTATTCATTATTTTGCCGCAGCTCCGCTCTTCTTATTTTTTTGCCTCGCAGCCCCATAAGCAATGCTGCCTGCATGGTAATGATGATATAATTATTATTCCGGCCACACAACCATAACAGTGCCATTGCGGTCCAGTAGTTAACGTTGCGCAATGACGTTGACGATCTGTGTTCGATCCTCACCTAAGTAATTTTTTTTATTTATTTTTTTTATCGTAAGACATATAAAACTGTAAGGTTGTTGAACATCTGAAGTTCTAAAGCAGCTGTTTTCTTGAAAAAGACATGATAGTGTCATTAGAAACTGAATTGGAAATTACCCTATTTTAATATAGTCAGTCGTGAACTGAGGTGGGCCGGTCTGCTTGAAACTCCAGGGCTAAAAAAGGAGTCCCACTTATGTGATGTGTGTAAAAGGTGTGTTTGATTTCAGCTACCACCGCAAGTATATTTCAAACCTGTGGAAAGCACTGACAAGGAGCCCAATTTTAGACTGTGCAAAGTTGCCTTTATGGTTTAATTTATCCTAAACAACTACAATTCAATAAACATGGCCTGACAATGCTTTGAACTGCAAAAGGTACACATAATGACATCACATAAAAATTGCATTCATTTTAATAACAGCTTGATAGAGTTTGTTAAACTGTAGGCTGTTTATGGTTGCTAAGCAACAGCAACTGAACTGCTGAACTAAACTGATCTGGTGTGTGTTTGTGATGGATACATGGATGGACAGACAAACAGACAGATAGATGTACGAATGGACAGATGGATATGCAAACAGATGGATGGATGAATAAATGGACAATAGATGGATGGACATACAGGTTTGACACACATTAAATATAATATGCATTTTGAAACAGGAGAGATGACAAGATACCAAGGGTGAAGTGAGGTGAGGTAAATAACTGATTATGGTTGTAAATGAGTAACCATGGTAACTTTTTTGCAGATGGTGTGTCAATCTATGGAGGTCCAGACCATCTGTTTGTGTAAACATCCCTCAGAAATATCCACTATTCAACCACAATGGGGTTTTTTCATGACAGGTATACACACATACACGGGAATATGATAGTTAGCTGTGCTTTTCATGTCAACATCACAATTTCTCCACGGGCAGTCTATCCAAACACAAGAAGGACATGGCGAGGAAGTGGAGACAGCATGTGTTTGGACTCGGAAGGGACATTATAATAATACAACACCACATTTTACTTGAATTATAGGTTTGATGTAAAACAACAACAACAGCAGCAAGATACTCTTCATAAATAGAGATGCTGTGTGTGTGTGTGTGTGTGTGTGTGTGTGTGTGTGTGTGTGTGTGTGTGTGTGTGTGTGTGTGTGTGTGTGTGTGTGTGTGTGTGAGTGTGTGTGTGTCTGTCCATCTGTGCCAAAGAGTCAGATGGGCCACAGAATGTTGTGAATAAATCATGAAATGTGTGATGCTCCAAGTAGAGCATTTTATTCTGTGACAAGCAGAAATCAACAGCACTGATGTCTTACTGTGTGTGTGTGTGTGTGTGTGTGTGTGTGTGTGTGTGTGTGTGTGTGTGTGTGTGTGTGTGTGTGTGTGTGTGTGTGTGTGTGTGTGTGTGTGTCTCATCTGACCCAGCATGTTTATATCAGTACTACTGGGTCATTTGATGCTTGCAAAGTCGATGAATCATAGGAAAAGAAATCAAGGAACATGCTAATTATAGGAAAAATTGTACTTACTGCAAAAAGTGATAGCATTTGATTGGCATATGCTGTATATATTATGCTGGATTTAACCATGATTACGCTTATAATGTAAGACTAAACAGATTGATCTAAACATATATTGACAATACCCATAATTTATTTTGGAAAATTCATAGAAAGTTGATCATCTTTTTTAGAAAGGTAATGCTTTTCTGTACAGTGGAGTGCAGTATTGTATTGGACCCCAATGACTTTTACATAAAACATTTGGGCACAAAAAAATATGATGTTTAAAAATGTAATTATTTATAAAGAATTTATATGAGGAAAAAAAAAAGTGAAAACAAGATTATTTTACTTACCCTAATGGCAGATCATTTGGCTTGTTTTAAGGAAAACTTCTGAAGATGGAAAATTGTAATATTTCTACTTGTTCTAATTGTTTATTTTTTCGATATTTGGACTAGAAACGAAACAATGCAAAGTAAGAATTTTTGATTACTGTACCTGAATACTGTAAGAAACCCCAGAAAATGGCCAAATAGAGCTATTTATCTTGAAAAACTGTATTCATATCGCAATATTTAGCAGAAGTATAAAATATTGCAATATCAGATGTTGTCATTCTTTCATTGTATAGATAAAATCTGACAGGACATTCTGTTTTAATCCATAGAAGAAAGAAAGTCATACGGGTTTAGAATGAACACAGGTTTATATCAGTCCACTGGGAAACAAAGGCTTTAACAAGCTAGCAGGCTAATGAGTGCTTCCGAGGAAACTCCAGTCTCTGGATATTCCCTTTTACTGCACTTTTCTCATGTCTTTGCAAACTTTTATAAAAGACTGCTATGCAGTTATCTGGATGAGTTACCAAATTGATGCAGCTGGACTATTATCATTGATGTTAAAATTGCCGGCCCCCAAGCAATGTGAAATTGGCTGCTTTACACATTGTTCCTTTATCAAAATGAGCAGTTAGAACTTATATTAAGTGGACTAAAATTTACAGTTGAGTCTAGTTGAAAACTCTTTATAGTGCTTGTATATTTATACGATAATAAATGCACTTAATATTATAATACACAGTATAACTAAATTTGTTAATCTAGTGTTTTATTTATATCACTTTTGAATTGCATGAGACCTTGATATCTGGTATGACAAATGTGTATGTTGAAAATGTAACAAACTGACTTTTTAGACATACATAGTAATGTGAAAAAATTAAAGAAAAAACAACAACAACGATTTCTATTTAGTCAGTTACATTACTAATACAGGCAATATTTCATTCCAAAGTACTAAAAATGTTAATGAAATCACTTTGCACTGTTAATACATTTTAGAAACTTGAATGAAAACACATTTAAATTACAAGCTATGGAAAATTGTTAATTAACATATTTCTTTGCAGTGTAATTTTGCCACTATTTAGGAAATAACTTAATAATCATCAATTGATATTGTTTACAAGAGAAGTATGCTAAAACGCATTGACATAATGCTAAATTTGTTATCTTTAAAAAGTACTGTTTTGTTTTTTTTAGAAACTTATGTGAAACTTTTGCTTCTGGGATTCTCCAGAAACAACTCCACTTCTGTGGCACAAGAGACTGTGGGCGGTATTAGCATGAGCATGGATCCAGACTTCTCAAAATCTACTAAAAAAGTACATTCAGATTGTAAAACTGCCTTGCTAGCGAATATTAGACAATCTCTTTATCTAAATATGCCTACTATTATACTATAGGCAAAAATACTATGTGATATGAATGACTTTACAGTCTGCATAAAAGTCCAGATGAAAATAATCAGATGACTGATCTATCAGTCGACTAGATGGATGACTACCTAGCGAGATTTAGAAGTGTGAATCCAGTAGACACTTCACTCTCTGCTAATCTGCATTAAATTAATCACATAACATGTATACTGTAGATCACATGGCAGAGACAACATGGCATATATAATGTGTATTGTTTTACTGTATACTATACACATGCATTATATATATATATATATATATATATATATATATATATATATACACAAACACACATACACACACCTTTATATACATTTATATATATATATATATATATATATATATATATATATATATATATATATATATATATATACCTTTAAATGGCTATAAAACTAATATAACCAAATGTAGTAAGTACCAAAAAGCATGCTATTTTAGACATCCCTAGTCCAAAGTCTTGCTAGATGTAATACTCATGGATAATCAGCACACACACACAAACAGTGGTTGGCTGAGATTTAACCACACAAAACCTCTTGTCTGATTGATTTAATAAAAACTGCAGGATGTCCTGCAAATCACATTTACCCAGCATCCACCTGTAATGGCCTTACTGTTATTGTGTCCATAAATATGTTAAAGTGCTCCTCAAAATAGCCTTGCTGCTACAAAAGGCGGCTCATTTATTAAATCAATGCAGCATGTTAGCAGAATAATTGTACATAAGTGCATGTGTGAACACTGTCGAAGCTTTTTATGGCATCAGATAAGCAGAGCATGGCTTCACGAATAACACATAAACTTTGCTTTTGCGTGTGATTAATATCCACTGATTTGGTGTAACAGAGTAAACAGCAAACAACACAGTGGAGTCATTAAATGTACATGTAACAGTAAAATAACAATAATGAGCAAACAATAATACATTTATTTCCATGCTATATATGCTCTTCTGTTCTCCATGGACTTATTTGACAATCAAACAACCAACCGACTGACCCACTCACCAACCAATTGACCGACCAACCAACTAATCAACCAACCAGCCGACCGACCGACTAACAAACCAATCATTCAATCAACCGACCAACCAACCAACTTTGTTTTTTTGTGTGATTTAATATCCACTAAATGGGTGTAAGAGAGAGAACAGCCATGCCTTTTTTCCATGTTATATATGATCTTTTGTTTACTATGGCAGGACAATCAATGATTTGACAATCAATTATTTTACACTCAACCAACCAACTAACTAACTAACCCACTGACCAACCAACCTACCAACCGACCATTCAACCAATCGACCGACCGACCAACCAACCAACCGACCAACCAACCAAGCAATCAACCGATCAACCAATCGACCAACCAATCGACCGAAGAACCAACCAACCAATCAACCAACCAACCAACCAACCAACCAACCAACCAATCAACCGACCAGCAAACCAACCAACCAACCAACCAATCAACCAACCAACCAACCAACCAACCAACCAACCAATCAACCAACCAACCAACCAACCAACCAACCAACCAATCAACCGACCAGCAAACCAACCGACCGTCCAACCAACCAATCGGCCGACTGACTAACCAACCAAACAACAATCCAATCAACCAACCAATTGACCAACCAACCAAGCAACCAATTGACCAACCATTGGACTGACTGACCAACCTAACAACAATCCAACCAACCAACCAATCAACCAACTGACCAACCAATGAACCGACCGACCAAGCCACCAACCAACCAACTAACTCAACCAACCATGTGACCAATCAATCGATTGACAAACCAACCAAAAAACAATCCAATTAATCAATCAACCAATCGACCAACTGACCAACTAGCTGACCAACCAATGGACTGATCGACTAACCAACCAACCGACCACTCAATTGACCGACAAACCAACCAAAAATTCTAAAAATTCTGAATACTTTTTTTTTCTGTAATTTATTCAAGTGATAAAAAGGTGAATTTTTATCAGCCATTACTCCAGTCTTCAGTGTCACATGATTCTTCAGAAATCATTATAATATGATAATTTTATGCTTACAAACATTTCGTATTACTGTCACTAATACTGAAAACAGCTGTTTTGAGGAAAACGTTATTTTTATTATTTAAAATGTATGCTACTTATATTCAACACACTATGTGTGTGTGTGTGTGTGTGTGTGTGTGTGTGTGTATTTGTGTGTATGTGTGTGTACATGTGCATAAACACAACAGAAGTGCTTTGTCTGTACTGAGAAATTAACATAGATGGATCTCATCTTTTCATGTGCAGATACAGCAGTTAAATATATGAAACAAACATTCCTCGCTAGTAGCGTTAACATGGGGTTGCCGAAGGTCGCTGTAATTTGCAGAAGCTGTGTAATTAGCTGGCAGGCAAGCTCCATTTCGATCACATCCTCTGGGAACAAGCTAATGTAGCACGCCACCAACTGCCACGTACAGATAGTAGAGCTTGATTAAACTCTCAAACCACGCCACAGTATATTCACAGGAGATATATTTCTGATCCACGGCCTCCAGTTATGTCCTCAAAACGCAGTTACAACATAGAGAGAGAGAGAGAGAGAGAGAGGGAGAGAGAGAGAGAGAGAGAGAGAGAGAGAGAGAGAGAGAGAGAGAGAGAGATGGATGGAAAATTGACAGCACATTGGAAGGTCGTCATTGGAACTGCTCTCGTAAAGGTACAATGTTTAGTTAGCTAAATAATAATAATAATAATAATAATAATAATAAAACATAAAGAATAATAAAGACAATCAATTTGTTGGTTAGCATAGCCAGATTAGCTTCTACTTGTAGATCCCAAATCTCCACTTCATGAGAGAAAAAAGCATGTTTCTCCACTGACATGTCATTCATTTCATGCATTTGGCAGGTGCTTCTATCCAAAGGCACTTACTTTGCACTCAATTTATATAGTATATATTCGCTGGGAACTGAATCTATGACCTTGGCAATGTTAGTACTAAACTCAACCCCTATCACTGCTAGAAAACTACAGTGTAAGAAAACATTACTCACAAAATGCATGTTTTCCGACTATACATTCCTTTACAGTAAAATCATCATATAGCTACAATTTCATAACATTTTCATAAATTAAACAATATATATAGAGACAACAAACTATAATATCACTATATATCAGAGACAATTATATATAATTTTTGTTGTTGAAGTCTCATAAAAGGATGAAATGGACGTTGCTTCTCTGTCACTGACTTTCACATCAAAGCTAACGGCATGTCCAGATTGTCCAGAACGCCATGTGTCCAGAACTAAGTAAACCTGACATTGTCTTAAATCGTATACTGTCCATTCAAACACTACACACTATGTGAAAATCGATATGTCAAAAATGTATAATCGTAACAAAAATAATGAAATAAATTAAAATAAATTAAATAAATCTATATTGCTAGGCAAAAAAATAGACAGATGACATACTACTTTCACAGAGACTCTTAAGTGTGCATTTAATCGATATTTTACTTTGCCATGAAGCCACTAGAGATGATTTATTAACGAAAAGAAAAAAAAAAAAAAAAAAAACGACTTTGGCAGATCCAGACGTCTAATTTCACCCATACTCATATCACTAGGATACAACACAATTTTAATGGCTATGAATTAAAGTTTAAATTCAAATATCTACCCAAAAACACACATATGTGCATTGAGGGTATTTTTCAGGGGGTTCTGTCATTCTAGCATTTTTTTCAGGTATTGTAGAGCTCCTTGGGGGGTCCGTCACTGATTGCTCCATTACGATGTGCGATATTTTTAGAGGTTAGGGCTCTCTCACCAGCAAAGGTCAAAGGTCAAATCAGTTGAGATACTCAGAGGTCACAGGGCACGCCTCTGGTCATTTAACCAAACACAACCACATGACTAAACAAGCAAAAAGGTGCTTTAACGTACATCACTGAGTTAAATCGAATGCTGGAATTTCAATGATAACCTGTTTAGGTCCAGACAACATTAACATGACAACTATGGCTTTTTAAATATGGCACTGAATACCTTTCTTCTGCCATTATTTGTTTATTGACCATTGTACAGCTAATATCTACAGACTATGATTGTACAAATCTATCTATCTATCTATCTATCTATCTATCTATCTATCTATCTATCTATCTATCTATCTATCTATCTATCTATCTATCTATCTATCTATCTATCTATCTATCTATCTATCTATCTATCTATCTATCTATCTATCTATCTATCTATCTATCTGTTCATATGTCTGTCCGTTCGTCCATCCATCCATCCATCCTTCTATCTGTCTGTCTGTCTGTCTATCTATCTATCTATCTATCTATCTATCTATCTATCTATCTATCTATCTATCTATCTATCTATCTATCTATCTGTCTGTCTGTCTGTCTGTCTGTCTGTCTGTCTGTCTGTCTGTCTGTCTGTCTGTCTGTCTGTGTCTGTCTGTCTGTCTGTCTGTCTGTCTGTCTGTCTGTCTGTCTGTCTGTCTGTCTATCTATCTATCTATCTATTACAATAAATCATGGAACTTTGTGAATATATTTAACAAAACACGGCACAGCTTACTAAGTATGAGAAAGGACCCCACATTTCGTCGTTCCCATCCCGGGTGGGCAACAGCTGCCAATCACCCTCCATCCTTACTCTGTGAATCACAGCTGAGAATAAAAAAAAACACATCAGCGAGTGCGAAAGAGACAGCGATCTTAATCCCTTCATCTCGTCGTGATGTGACGCGACCTTGTCCTACAAATAGATTTGATGATAGGGGCTTTCCATAATAACTCGAAATACAGGGCCCCCTTCATATCAGCTGGTGTTGAAAAGCCAAAGTCTGGGAAAAACTATCGGAGCTTAAGCTAACGCTTCTAGCGCCTGTGCTAATATAATTACAGCTAGTCCAGACGGGGCACACGGGTCAGTCCGCTAACCCAAGGAATGGCTCTGATCCTGGCTAAGTGGGGTCTTCTCCCTCCCTCCTTAGGGCTCTTATGTAGGCCGTCACTTCTCAATTTAAGCCTGGGCCTAAATGACCTTCGCACCGAAAAGTGTAATGAGAGATATTACGTGCTTGAGGAACGCGAAATATGAACTAGCCAGGAGACTCTCTGCTAGACTGACCTCTGAACCGCTGAGATTATTCCTGTGAGGGTTCGAGGAGTGTGTGTGGCAAAGGGTGACTGGCACGAAGCAGGAAAAAGAAAGATTTAAACAAATACTAGGAAACATCTGTAAACTTGAAAAAGCAATAAGCACATTAGGGATGTTTGTCTATAGCAATCTGTTTAAACTTGAAGTCAGATGGAAAATAAAGCACATTTCCACAGTAGCAGTGAATATGAGACTAAAAACACACATTAGCAATCGTACTTAAAACTATAAACAACTTACCGAGATGTTCTCGATGGTGTAGAGTTTTAACAAATCATAACTAATTAGAAAAAGTGTCCATTTCCTTTATTTTGTTTGGGTTTAGTCATGTTAGTGTAAGTAGTTAAGTGTTGTAGCCATTCCCAGTTGTCTCTGATGTACACACATGAATGCATAAAGACCAATCTGATGCCTTGGAGTCTTGCAGTTGTAAAAGGTATACTAAAGTTTTAAATGACGCAATTATTAAAAATGTGTTAATTTTAGCAAAGATGAGAATGAAAAAATGCCAATTCAACACTTAATTTCTGTAACGCATAATATTATATTTAATCAATTTACTATTTAAACAATATATAATTTATTTTTATATAAAGTGTAAACATTCATTTAAATTAATTACATTATAATATTAAAATCACATCACCCCTGTCATGCAGCAGCTTCATTGGTTACCTGATGTTAACATTCAAAGCCATGCACAATCTCGCCTCTCCATATTTGTCTGCCTTCATCCACATTTCTGTTCCTTCTCGCACCCTGCGATCTTCTTCCTCCCTCCACTTGTCTGTTCCCTCTGCTTGTCTATCGTCTATGGGCAGCAGAGTATTTAGCCGCTCTATTTCTCAGCTTTGGAACTCACTACCACCTGCCATCAGAAACATTGACTCCCTCAAACTATTCAAATCAAGACTCAAAACTCACTTATTTAAGATGGCTTCTAATAGTTAATAATTAATTAATTTTATCTGCACTATTGCTGTGTATGTTTTTATTATTTCTCTTGTTGTTTTATTGCTCTTGCTTTATTATACTCCTTGAGTTGCCAGAAAGGCTGCTTTTAATAAAATGTATTATTATTATTAATATTAATAAAAAACAATAAACAATAATAATAATAAGAAATGAAACAATTTAATAATACAACATCAAAATACTAATCAATTTAAATCTTTTAAATATTATTTATTTTTTATTAATTTATTAATAAAAAACAATATTTTTATCAATTTAAAAACATTTAACATTTTATCCATTTGCCAGCAAAATATTTTTAATCTTAATGACCATGAACTTCATAACTAGACAAATCTAACATTATTTCACAAATATTTTGGCATCTTATTATTAGTGTTATTATTATTTTATCAAGTGTTTCAAAACTAAGGTTGTGCAATATGGAAATGAAGTGTTTGGATGTAAAAACCTTTAAATGCCGTCCGAAAGTTAACTCTAAAATTTGAATTTTTATCAAGCTCCTATGTGTATGTTCAGTAATATCACTTTGTGGCAAAGAATATGTCTTTTTCCTAGTCTTTAAAGTTAAATAATTCAACATAAGCAAAGGAGGCTGAGAAAATTTTTCATTTTCGATGGAAATCTCAGATGGAACTCATCAAATATACCCCAAAAGTATATTGTTTTATATTATGTTCTATTGTTTAGTATACTTTTTCATCATTTGTATGTCTTCAATCTTAAACGCCACAATTGGACGCAGACAGAAATGTCAATTACTCCAATTTTGAATAATCATAATAATTCCTTATATTTATATAGCACTTTTGTGGACACTCAAAGTGCTTACACATTTTTTTGGGGGTGTGTGTGGGGGGTTCACCTCATCAACCACCAATGTGCAGCATCCACCTGGATGACAGCAACAGCAAATTTGGCATCCGAATCAGGATGCTGAAATTAAACCCCTACTCAATGTTTACGCAATGTACAATGTTTGCATATTTCATTTTAATTTTTAGCAAAGTTTATTTCTTTTGTTGTTATTTTATGTTGGTATTAAACATTTAGTTCTAAAAAACTGACTGAATTTAAAGAAACATGTACTAACACGTACTTGAGCTATCGTGACATCTATGCTTGATGATTATGTTGTGATTTTTATTTTATTTATTTATTTTTTTGCTTTATCATTTATTCATTCTCTTTTCGGATTATCTCTTTATTAACCAGGGGTCACCACAGCGGAATGAACTGTTAAGTTATCCAGCATATGTTTTTTTACGCAGCAGATGCCCTTCAAGCTGCAAGCCAACACCGGGAAACACCCATACACAATTACAATCACACACGTACATTTTGGCTTATTCAGTTTACCTATTGTGCATGTCTTTGGACTGTGGGGGAAACTGGAGCACCCGGAGGAAACCCATGCGAACACAAGGAGAACATGCAAACTCCACACAGAAATGGTACCTGACCCAGCCGTCACTTCCTTGCTGTGAGGCGATCATGCTAACCACTGCACCACTCTGCTGCCCCTTTTTGTAATATCATCTAGCCCTTTTTGAACCATTATAGTGCACACTTCAATGTACTTTGCTTTTTACCTATACTTTTTTCAGGATGTTTGTAAATTTAATTAGATGTGGACACCAAAATGTGATGCCATGTCACACACTATGATGTTTGATCATACTGTAACACTACACAAGAGTACTCTCCTAAATTGGCTGTGTTTTCTTTTATCAAAAGATGCAGTGCAGACACATGAAGCTGAACCCTGTGGCTAAAGAGCGCACACTCACTGTAGGGACGACCCTGTTCTGAAAGCACATGGGGTCCTTCAGGCGGTCCAGACACCTTCCCCTAATGTCACAAAGGGCTGACATGAAAGGCCTGGCCTGATTATAGCCTGCGGGAAAATCGATCCTGGATAAAATGAGTCATGGAGGAAGAAAAGGGAGGGGAAGAGAAAGAAAGAAAAAAAAGTAAAAAAAAAAAAAAAAAAAAAGGGAAAGCACATATTCTCACTCACTTTGATGTATTTGAGATATATTGTGTGATGTTCACAAACACATAATTATTGATTGGAAAATCAGTGGAGAAAACCAAGCTGGTCTTGAAAACACAGAGAAATATTAAGGTAAACATTTTCTTTGAAGGGTAAAGATTGCATGAATGTACACAGACACAAATATATTTTAAGCTTCTGTGAATTGTGGGGAATTTTAAAATACTTTGTTTTAACAACCAAACAATATTTGTACCTAATAATGTACCTACAAACACAATACCTAAACCTATCACACACCCGTGTGTGTGTAAGTGTATGTGTGTGTAAATTCAGTGCCTTAATTAGCTGGCTGTTTACAATTGTATGATTTTAATTTAACATAGAAACACAGCAACTTATTCAGCTGAATCTACTTAACTTGAATTATAACAGGAGCACACAAAACAACTCCTTTACAACTTAATAGGACATTCATAAAAACACTGATGCCTGATTAATTTCCATGTGTTTACGTCACAATTATTTAGAAAGATTGAGCTTTAACAATCTGAGGAGGTTTGAATGTTCTCTCCTGTCTCACTCTACTGTTAAGCACTAATGTTTTACTAGATATTTTTCAAGACACTTCTATGCAGCTTAAAGTGGCGTTTAAAGGCTTAACTAGGTTACTTAGGCAGGTTAGAGTAATTAGAAAAGTCATTGCATAACAATGGTTTGTTCTGTAGACAAAATATAGCTTAAAGGGGCTAATAATTTTGACTTTAAAATGGGTTTTTAAAAATGAAAAACTGATTTTATTCTCGCCAAAATAAAACAACAAGACTCTTTAGAAGAAAAAAAATATTGTCAGACATACTGTAAAAATGACATTGCTCTATTATTAAACATCATTAGGGAAATGTTTAAAAGAAAAAGAAAATTCAAAAGAGGGCTAATAATTCTTACTTCAACTGTATATATATTTATATACTGCATATAGATCACATATACACAGTATGAAACAGATGAACTGATGAAATATGAAATCAAATAAATAAAAGATTATAATCAGACATGATTAAGTTCTTTAAGATGTCTCTGGTATTTCAGGCATAACATGCTTTTATTGCAGTAATTGATGCATAAGTAGCCTTTAGCCTCACATATCAATTTAGAAACATATATTTGCCATCTACAGTTATCAGAACACCCATTTGATCTCAATTAGGTGTTATTGTAGACACTCACTGCTGTCAGAAAGAGAGTTTTTAGATGAAAGTGAGATTTTAGTTCCACTTACAGTGAAAAATTGCTAATGACTAGCTCGGACAACCACACACAATAAAAGATATAAAATAAATTAAAGAGGAAATATAAAAAATGGATATTATTGGAGTATGCTGTGCAATAAGATAAAATGTTGTATATTTGCATATAACTTATATTACTCATTATTAGTAGTAAAAAACTAAAGAACATTTATCATTCATCAAAGAACTGCATTAATTCAAATATAATAATATATAAAATACAATTGCCTAATTAAAATATATGAATATTGAGAAATTAGTTTATGGCGATATTGGGTTAAATTTAGAGAACCAGAGTAAATGTAAATATATATATTTTTTATTATTCTAATATTTAGCATATTAACAACATTTTTCAACTAAAGAATATTTTATTTGTCAGACAACTATAGATGCTTCATGAACAATGAATGTATACCAATATAATATAATATGGATGCTCCGATCAATCGGCTGAAGATAGATATCGGCCGATAATCACATTCCATGACTGCATTTGTTACTTGTTGATCTGGCCGATGTCATGAACTGATCGCAAGTGTCTGTTAACAAGTTTACAAGCAGAGGAAGATGCATCCTGGTTATGTTCCCGGGTTATGCATCAGCAGCGCTACAACACATGAGCAATGTTTCCAAATTACATTATTACCATTTTTAATCTGTTTTATCTCATTTATTTTTGTAAAGCTGCTTCTGACCATTACGTGTATGCATCCTTAATTTATTATTTTAGGTAAGGCAAGATGATCATACTTAAAAGTTAACTGTGGTTATGCATTGTTATATAAATGTATTAGCCAATCACCATGACAAGGAATCGATACTCAGTATCAGCTGAAAAATCCTGATGGATGATGATGAATGATCGGAGCATCCTTATAATACATTTTATATATAATATTATATATATTAAATATTTAGTTTCAATTTTAAAAGCTAATTTCTTGAAACGAAAACGGCCCAGTTTGACTTACATTGAAAGAATTAAGAGTTTAGTTTCAATCATTTATGCATGTAGATTTAGTATATATAAGTATAAAATAAGTATACATAAAATGTATTGAGTAAATTAGTAACTTTTCTGATAAGTAAATAAAATGCAGTTGCAATTATGTAATAATTAGTAATCTGTTATTGATTACTTATTTGAAGTAACTATCCTCAACATTGCTAGTCATTATCAGGAAACTCATTTCCATAAATGCATAAGCGCGCAAAGACAGAAGCATGGAGTCTTGCTAGAAATTGGATGCGGCCCCTCAATCACCTGTGCATTTATCTCCACACGTCTTCCTCTATCATACATTTCACTCCCGTACATAAGCTCTTCCCACCCACCAATTACGATCAATCTATCTCTCTCCCCTATAGCGAGGTGTGAGTCTGCATTCAGGTTTGTTTGTATGCAAGTCGTTCTGATCGATTGCCTGTTTACCAGCCACTGGGATACAAATCCTCCACGAGCCGTGAACACAGGAGCCTCGCTGAGACTCAGGATGACGGGTCAGATGGCAGTTTGTCTCCCGCAGCCAGACTTTTGACTATCGGCATGGTCCAATTTGTAGCTTATTCTGGCCAAGAAATGCCTACAAGAAAGGTCTGCAAGACCAACACGTGAAGAGGCATTAATCAAGCAAAGCAATTATGGTCTGTTTACAGCCATAGCAGCAGGGTTATCTCCAATGCACTGCTGAAAAGAGTGGGCTGCATAGCTAGGCTTTTTAATGGTTTGAAACAAGTCTCTTCTGCTTACCGAGGCTGCATTGCCTGTTGTCGCTTAAGGTAAAATAACTACTGTTGTGAAATATGTCTAATATATATTTTTAATAATTTAATGTGAAGACGAATTTTCAGTACATTTCTTAAGTCTCAATTCAGATTTTTATTATTAATTTCTTTAATTATATAAAGATTTTTTTAATGATTTTTTATTCGCCTTAGTGAACTATTACTTAAATATGTACTTCTTCAAAATAAAGTTAAGTTAAGTGTGTTGTTGTCACATGCTTATGTTTTGCTTATTCCACGTGCATTATTGAGGCGTGTCGTTGTTGTTGTGGTCATGTGAATTATTGCTATGCTGATCAGCTGTTCTGATCAACCACCCAGCTAATTATCATGGCTATTGTTACAATAGCTATGTTTATGTCCAAAAATACTTAATAAATGAATGCGCAAAACTGGAATATTGCATAAAAGATGTGGTAATAAAGCAGCGTTTCCATCCAACATGTCAAAGAGAACAAAATCATCACTTTTTGATTATCTGGCACCAAATATCAACAGTGAAAATGGAATTTACTGCGGTAGGAGAAACTACGTAAATCTTCTTTTCATTTAGTAAATGACTTGCGCCTCAGAAGACAAATGCAGACACACAATGAACGCGTGGTGGTGTTTGAAGGCGTAAGACACGGAACAAAGATGCGCAACAGTTCTGGAGGTAATTAATAATATAAAAACACTAATACTGAAATGGTTAAGGTGTTTTAGAATGACAAAAAACAACATTTCAGATGCTTTACAATGTGCTCAGCCTGCTTGTTTGTCCATTCGCACACATTTTTATCATCACCGATATCATCATAAATTTACATTTATCGTTACTCTGTGTCTTGGCAGGACTTTCGGTGGGATGACCTCTGGACGCTATCAGCACACATTTCGTGAACTCTTTTTTTACACTGTTTTTGGACTCTATTACTCTGTGATTTTTGACCACAGGTCAATAAACACACTTGCAATCTGAATCCATCTCAGCTGTATATCAATGCAAAGCAATATGAATTCAAATTAAATGTAAAACCTCGTAAACGGTTGTAAAAAAAAAAAAAAAATATATATATATATATATATATATATATATATATATATATATATATATATATATATATATATATATATATATATATAATAAAAAAAATTCTGTAATGGCATCATGGTGGTGCAGTGGGTAGCACGATCGTCTCACAACAAGGTCGTTTCAAGCCCCGGCTGGGTCAGTTGGCATTTTTGAGTGGAGTTTGTATGTTCTCCCTGTCTTGGTGTGGGTTTCCTCCAGGTGCCCCGGTTTCCCCCACAATCCAAAGACATGTGATATAAGTGAATTGGGTAAGCTAAATTGTCCATAGTGTATGTGTGTGAATTTGTGTTTCCCAGTGATGAGTTGAAGCTGGAAGGGCATATGCTGCATAAAACATATGCTGGATAAGTTGGCGGTTCATTCCGCTGTGGCATCCCCTGATGAATAAAGGGACTAAGCCGAAAAGAAAATGATTGACTGAAATTCTGTAATACAGTACATTGAGCCTTATTCTGATATCTTAAAAAGTGAATAAATATTAGTTTCCATGGTGATAGATTGCTTTGTGCACCTGCTTCTTGTTTAGTTTGTTTTCAACCCTCAGTTCAGTTCAACTCATCTTGCTTTGAATTTAACTTAATAAAAGAAAATGTATGTTTCCACATCTCCTTTTCCTGTCTTTATCCCACCTGCATGTGACGCCTATATACATTTCTTTACTTCTTTTCATTCATTATTTATTTCTGAGGTATACGCAGGCTTTAATAAGTACCGGAAGACTGTCTTATGAAATATTCATTTAATTCAGTGATGATGCTTTCCTTGGAAAGAAAGAAAAAAAGAAATATATCGCACCTCCTCAAATTGAGAAGTGTGTACAAATGTGATAACACACAATAAAGACTCTTATCCTTTCTTTCCTCTCACTTAAGTATTCTATCATGCTAAGCAAATAGATCTAGAAGCTGTGTCAATTTGAGCTGTCCCTTTTCAATATAAAGTTTACAGAACTTCTTATTTCCACAAAGACTAGCTTTACTTAAACTTCCAATGTGCCGAACACACACGCGCGCAGGTTGGTGGTGCCTGTCATTTCACTTAAAACTTCCTTCCTCCCGCTGGAAGCTAATGGTAATAAAGGTCTAGCAGCGGCCACATGTATCCATCTGTCTATTCCTCAATCAGTGGGGCTCAGGAAATGGACAACCTCTCACTGACTAGCAGCGTAATTACAAGCAACACTGCTAAGTGTAGGAGGGTTAAATACCGGTGTCTATATTTGAGGGGAAATAACATTCCTGGCCCAACGGACTGTGTGGGTAAGCAGGCGTTCTCATCATAATCGTAATTTCCATTCAGATGCTTCTGAAGATACGCAGAAGGGATATTTTCACAGGGCAATTTAGGCCAAATCTTGGTCTGGGACCGAATGCATAAAGGTCTCCTTAGTTTAACAACCCATCATTCCATCCGTCATCCATTCATCCGTCATCAGCCATATTGCCAAGTATGCAAACCATAATGCATAAGTACATAAGCCATCATCAAGTCCAAATGGGTTGCTTTGAGAAATTCACAACGCATGGAAATCAAACGCATCAAGGCATACAATGTGACACCGGCCTGGAGTTTGTTTGGCAATCCTATTTCATTTCATTTCTTCATCATTTCTTTTCTATCAGGCCTGCATGCAGGAGGTTGAAAGGGAGGAGGAAAAGTCACTATCAGAGAAAATGACAGGAGATAAAAAGGGCAGGGACGGTGAAGATTACCCATGATTACCCGGGTGAACGCTACCGTGGGAGAGAGGGAAGCGGGGGCATGGAGAGTCAGGGAGAAATGGAAAGAGCGAGAGAGAGAGAGAAGGCGAACGGAAATGCGGGCGAGCTACTAAAAGCCTCTCCATGTGATAAAAGGAAGAAATGCTTTCGTTTGCTCTTGATCTTCCTAAATAACCCAACCGAATATCAGGCCATCGTAACGCAGCACCAGACAAATGAGCTTCGCTGAGAGCTCATATCCAATTCTCACAATTACATTTAGTGTTTATGACTTCTTTTTTTCTTCATAATGACAGCGACACGCTTTTCTACAGGAAAAAAATAAATAAATAATAAAAAAGAAGCCATCATCCTACGTGCGCAGTTACCTTCAGCCACTCTGGATTTATTCTCATCATGTCCGTTTGACGGTTATTACCTCCTCACGCTGATTTTCCTACATCCCACATTGTGAAATGTCACGTTTGTAGTCAAGATGGAAATGGTGATTTGGGACTGACCTGAGATCAGTCTCGGTTACGCCCCTTTCAACTCAATCCGCCAAAGAAAATAAATAAAGCTGGTTCTGCGTCAGCGGCCCTGCAATAACACAATAAGAGGAAAGAGACAGAACTTTGGATGACTACAGAAATACACAAACACACATACACACACAAATATGGCATCTAGAGTATGGACTATAGGCTCTACCTCTCCAACCCCCTCCAAAAACACTATGAAAAATAAGAAAAGGAAAGTGGTCTGCCAGGAGGACTGCCAGCGCCGCTCCACAACACTACAGATAACAAAAAGCCCTCTCAAGACTCAATCTCAGCCCTTTATTTGTGCTTGTTTACTGTCGGCTAGAAACTCACTCTGATAGTTTCAGAGTGGCCCGCTTTCAAGGGATGAGGCAGAAAAAGCTGATGCTCTTCCTTTGTGCCATGGGTTTTGGCTGAAATGAAACTCTGACTCTTGGGTCAAATAACACATTTTGAAAGAAGCTCTGCCACATATGAGACTCGGCAAGCTGTTAAACTCACCTTTTAACATTTCATAAACCCATGAAATGGTTTGACCTGACCTGTGTTGACGTATTTCCAGCTGAAACAAAAAGTAAGGGCAGGAAATGCTAATTATTTACAGTTTTTATAGACAGTTGGTTTATCCAAATTAGCGCACTTTCTGAGAATGTAGTCCTTTACATTTGAACTTCGCAACTTTTTAAAAAAGGTGCTGTACTGTAATTGATTTGTTTTTAGTACAGTGGTCCCTCATTAACAGAGTTGGGTGTAACGTGTTCCACAGTGATGTGTTATTGTATTTTAATTAATTTTTTGAGGAATGCAGTAATGTAATGAATTACATTTAAAATTTGTGTAATTGGATTATAGTTACTAAGTCAATGTAATTGCGTTACTTACGTTACAAATATAATTTTTAGAAAAGTTGAATACCACGAGTCACATCACAAGAATTGATCGATCAGCTTTACGCTTTTGTAAAGTATATACACATTTAAGTAGACTAATTACCTCAGACAAACACAATACACCCAAACACTGCATTGCTTTTTCATACTATGAATGTCAATGATTACAGGCATCCAGTTTTCTTCTAAATATCTTCTTTAATGTTAAAAAAAGAAAAAAAGACAAATGCTTTTGGAAAAGTTTTGGGTGAACTCTTTAAGTCTTTTGAATATTTCAAGCTGCTGTGACCAACCCATTCTAATGTTTTTAGTGAATATTATATTACTGAAAGAGCTGCAGTTTATTTTGTTATGTATATGCTATGTTTTTAGTTAGTACAATTATCAATTAGTAGTCTGTAATTTGTAATCGATTACATTTTAAAGTAACATACAAAACACTGCTCATTAATTGCGGGAGTTGCGTTTCAAAAATAACCCGCAATTGTTGAAATCAGCAAAGTAGTCCACTTTATTTTTTATACTTAACTATTAAAGTTGTTTTAAAAATAAGTGCAGTATTTTAGAATGTGTGTATTATAGAAAGTATTATAGAAACAACTGCAGTCACTGATCCTCAAAGCTAAAGGAGACTCCATCCTTATGATGGTCTTGTTGAGGATGGTTACAGCCCTGTTTGCATCCTTGTTGAAACTTATTGCTGCTGTCGTCTTTGTTATTTTCTTTCTTCTTTATCTAATGAACTGAAGATTCATTTATCCCGAAACAGCCCCCTACAGCCACGTAACTTCTACCTTCCTTTTGCATGTCCATTTTGTGCAATGGTTAGCATCTTACTGCCTTTTGGGTGTTACCATAAGTGCATTTGAGTGTGCAGAATGTTTCGCTGGCGTTCGAAGATTTATGTAAGAACACATTTTTTGGTGGTAATATGCTGAATTTCAGGTGCATAGACTCTAAAAATGCTGGGTTCCACACAACTGATCTGTGTTGGAAAAACGTGAAGAAATTAAATTAACTTATTTGTGGATTGAATATAAAACAATTAAGTCTAAAAAACACCTCAAGAACTGTATTGTACATCTTATTTTATATACTGTGTGTAGTTGAAACAAACAGTAAATGTCATTTTTTTGAAGGATCATTTGAGTGTCTCAAATGCAAGATGACTTTTGCAGGTCTGGGGATGGAGCGAGTGTGTTAACTACATTAAATATTTTAACACCGTTAACTGCTGTATTTGGTTCTCTGGCCTGGAAAAGCCTGAACGCCCAATACACAGACTAAACACACAGATAATGTTTCAATCAGTTCCAATTTTTCCTTACTGCCCACTCACATTTCTTGTGTAACCAAGCCAGATTTGAGAGTGTTAGTGTGTGTGTGTGGTGCTAGAGTGTTAGTGTGTGTAAACAGGCTTCAGTCAGTTCCTCAGGGTGTGTAGATGACTTCGGTAAAATGTGTTTACAGATTTGAGAGACAGAGTCAATTTCAGCTGGCTTAGACCACACTGACCCGACCATGACTGACGCCACACCATGGCCTCTGGCAGAGCAGTGGAGTTATGGGATGGCCGAGGGGATTATCGGGAGAGAAGGGGGAAGAGTTTTTCTCTCTTGCAAAATGCCTGAATGCAAACACATTCGCACTGTTCCAAAATCCAGGCAGCTGCTCTGTAGGCAGTATTATCATCAAATAGAATAATCACATTGTGATGTTAATGGGAATACAATAAAACAAATGAACCACCCCCTCAATATAATATAATATAATATAATATAATATAATATAATATAATATAATATAATATAATATAATATAATATAATATAATATAATATTCACGAGTAAATGGTTTAAAACAGAAGCAAGCATGAAACGATTACAATTTAAAAAATTTATAATTTATAAAATTATAATGTAAACTCAAAAAATGAAGTTAGCTGTTTGTTCAAACGACTTATTTAAAATGAGCTTAAACAAAATTCTTGAGTTTTTTTGGGGCAGACAACTGGTTCAATGTTTTCTGCTCAATACACTTTCATTTGTAAATAAAATTAATAGGTTAACTTAATTCCTTAATTATGTCCTGTTTGCAGTTTATGTTGGAGCTCCTCACGCCTCCTTTTGACTTTCGCTTAGCTGGTGCCGCAAAAACTGCATGGTGAGTTTCAAAATGTCTCTTATCATTTGATTTTTTACAAGAGGAAATGTGTTTTTTGCAAAACAGAGCAGAGCAGAGCACCAGAGCTTTCAATAAAGTGGGTTTCTGCCCACTTGTTTTAAAACTTTCAATGTTCCTCAGATTTTTTTTCTTTTTGCCATCACCACTCATGAATGCTTGAATTTGCAAGCAAATTTGCGAGCTCTGCTGTAAAAAATTACAATAAAGAGGGAATTATAATTGTATTTTCAATAGAAAACTGATTTCTAGTGATGTTATATTTTTTTAAACTGTAAAATATTATTGAAGGGAGATCCAAGTATATCCAAGTAGCTGGATAGCTGGAGAGCCAAGTATTTTTGGTCAAAGAGCCACATACTTTGCTGACTGTTTTAAAACATATTTAACACATTTGAATCTGTTTTGAGCCATTTTTATACTTTGTTTTTATTTCCTTATATGTTTCTCTTTTATAAGTTTATCTAAAGCACTTTGAATTTCTATTGTGTATCAATGTGCTATATAAATAATCTTGCCTTGTCTTAATGTTGTGCCAACACAAATCGATTGTGTAAAACCCAGCCTTTTTAACATTCTAACACTGGTAAAAACTGTTGGCCTATACACAATTACTTCATGTTGTTTCAACACAAGTTAACGTGAATTCAGCATAAAACAATTAATTTGTACCAAAAACAACAGCAGAATTGTGTTTTCAACTTTTCAACTTTAAATTACTTTAAATAAGTAGTTTGGTAAATAAGTAGCAAGTCATTTAAAGTTAAACAAATGTTTAATATAATATAACATGATATGATATATGATATAATATAATATAATATAATATAATATAATATAATATAATATAATATAATATAATATAATATAATATAATATAATATAATATAATATAATGCACCTAATGTCATTAGATTATTACAGGGTTTCTACAGGTTTCACCACATTAAACGTAAGTTACTGCAGTAATTTAATGCTATTTTTAAATAAAAAGTTTAAAGTTTTATTGAGATGTTGGTGATTGTATGGGTGTTGATGGCCACATTGGGTAGCTATACATGAACAAAAGAAAATTAGGACCTGTTAAAATAGATGTAAAGACATACAACACAATATTTTAATAAGGCCTAAAACTTAGCGTTTAAGATTTCAGACATTTTAAGACTTTTAAGACGCCGTGGATACCCTGTATTAATAGTTTTAATATGTTGCAAAATTGTTCTGCCTTTTACTGAAAACAGAATAATGCAATTTCTGCCTACATTTAGTAGAATTTTCCAAATCAGACACATTGTTCCATTCTCGTTTGGATTCTGTCTCAGACATCCACAGAGTTTTAAAGCAGAACTGTAGACTTTTATGTTTCAGTCTGGGTTGTGGAGGTCATAAAAAGATCAAGTGTGTGGATGGAGGAGGCTGGTGTTTCTGGTCAGTAAGCCTGTGGTATGAGAGGTGTGGCTGCGTGTAAAAGTGATCTCCACCACACAAAGACAGTGTGTGTGTGTGTGCGTGTGTGTCTCCATAGCTGATGTTTTTGCCATTAAAGTACCTCTCAAAAAGGCGAACACAATTTCTCCTTTATGTAAGAGGCTGTCTGAGAGTTTCCTTTTGTTTATTTGGTCAGGACAAAGTATCTGAGTTTCCTCTCCAAGAATCAAATAAACAATATCCAGTGAGCTGATGGACAGGTCTGTATGAGCCTGTGTGAACACACAAAAGGATGTCAGTGTCCACAAATTATTTAAACTAATGATCAATTTACTGATTAATCGTAAAAGATGTGTCAACTTTAGAGGTACATTATCATCTGCATGGCAGAATGTGCAAATTACATTCAAAACCAAGCAAGCTGTAAATAAAAGACAAGGGGAGAGCGGGGACAAAACTAGCCATTTTTTTTTTTGAGCCCTGACAACATTTACTTTCCAGGCCATAAGAGTAAATTCTGCATGCAATAATTAATGGAGCTGCCAAATATCACATGATTTCACCACTGTGTCCTGTGGTTAGAGATCCACAGTTTTTACTTCGAAATATTTGACGGTACTACAATTTAAAATGAAAATGCAGCTTAATATTTTTTGCAAAGATAAAGGACAAAACATATGAACAATGTGGCAGCACTGTGGCTTAGTGGTTAGCACTGTTACCTCACAGCAAGAAGGTCGCTGTTCAAATCCTGCATGGGTCAGTTGGCATTTCTGTGTGGAGTTTGCATGTTCTACTTGTGTCGACGTATTCCGGTTTCCTTCACAGTCCAAATACATGCGTTATAAGTGAACTGAATCAATTAAATTGGATATAGTGTATGAATATAAATGTGAGAGTATAAGGGTGTTCCCCAGTACTGGGTTGCAGATAGAAGGGCATCCACTGTGTAAAACATATGTTAGATAAGTTGACAGTTCATTCCTCTGTGACGAGCCCTGATGAATAAAGGAACTAAGCTTAAGGAAAATTTAAATTATTAACAACGTTATAGTCCGATATATATCTAAAATAAACAACATTAAGCCAGTAAATCTACCACATATTGTTTTGTTACTTTTCATAACAATGCAGAGTTTTTGCAGAGTTAATTTCTAAAGCAACACTATGCAACTTCCCCAATAGGCTCCCTCTGGTGGTTGATAAGCACAATTGCATGTTACCATGGTTGTACAACTGTTGTCACGCTTCCCAGTGGGCAGTGCTACTCATGTGCATTAGTATATTGACAGAACTGCTGTAAGCTGATACCTTGTTTGGAAACCATGTCCATCGACAACCGATGAACTGGACTGTGTGTACCAGATTGTGTGTCATAAGGCCATTAAAATAATCAATTTTTATGGCAGCATCTTTAATATTTTTCTTGACCTCAACTAAAGTGGTACAATTGAATTGAATTGAATTGGTCATTAAAATGTCATTACATATTAATGACACTGTTAGTAAAATATTTGAGTACTGAATCTTTTAATCAGACATTTCAATGATAAATTCATGTTCATGACAGATTTATGACAATTTTTAGTCTCGGTAACGTCAAATTGTCATTACAAAGATAATTTGTGATCCATTTGTTTATGTCAAGTCATAAAGAAAACTTAAACAATGTTCTATATGCATTTAAAATGGCATAACTGAGCGACTACCACTTAAAGGGCTCAATAACAGGGCTTTAAATTAACCTATTTGCTTGGTTGCACTGGTTCTCCTAACTTAAAAGAATTACCCAACAAGTTGTCGCACCGACCAAAAATTATAAGCACTGTTACTACAAGTTTCATAGCAGACTTTAACCCAGTGGAAGTCTTTTATCCACTCTTCGGAAAGTGTAAACGGTAAACTAACATTCACCACATGATCACTGATCGGATGTGCCGTTATATGTAACTTTAGGTGGTTTCTAAAACTAAATCTGTCAGTGTTATTTTCACTCTCTCCTATCCAGACATTTCATGTCCTGTCATTTGAAGGAAAGGCATTGACTGAGTGATTGACCGCTGATATTAATTAATCTATTCACATTCAGTTCAAGAGCCGTGAGCCAATCAGAAGAGCTTGAAGGCGAGGCAGGCATTGCAGGCTTTGTTTACAGCAGTAAGATAACATGTCAACTCTTTTAAACTATTTTCAGGTGTGCTGCTTTTGGAATTTTTAAGGTACAAATATGCATTTTGCAAAAAATGTACATTTTGCAAAATGTCTCCTAAATATGCACATGCCGTGAACATTTGTCAAAGAAAACTGGTCGCACAGCAACAATTTTATGCAGTCGCACAAATGCTCCCAAATATACTTTGAGGTCGCATAGATAAAATTTTGGGTGAATATATGCGACCAAAACGGTTGCAAATTCAAGCCCTGCATAAGCATGCATTTCATCTCATTAATACTCATGAGTCATGAACACCCCTTCAAGTGTTACTACAAAATTCTTCCAGTTAAAAGTTATCTTTACCACTGATATAACCTTAGAAACATTATTTTATGGTCTAAAACTTACATAGCATTGCTTTAATGACGTCAATGCTTAATTGAATACTGTTAAGATCGATTTAAATTATAATAAACTTTTAATTAAAAGTCCATTGATCATTGGCCTCCTTAAATCACATGCAAACAAATAATGTTGTCGGACTCAATAATGCAAACTGGAAAACAATCCTCCAGGAAAAAAAAAATGAGAGTATCTCATTTCCCATGTGTGTGATGTGGCATCAGTTGTGCTTTTGCCCTGCTAATCCCTTTTTTAGAGTTCAAAGGTCACCGAAGGTCAATGCTTTTTTTTTTTTTTTTTGCTGCTTTAAGAAACAAGGGATTGGAAAAAAAGGCTTTGACAAACAACAGCCCTTGTTTCTCAACTCCTCCTTTACTCATCCATCCTTTCCTTCGTTCCTCCCTCTCTCACACTCTCCCACACACTTTCAATTTCGCCATACCGCAAAATCTCCTCACCTCACCCACCTCTCCGCTATTTCTCATTCATTTCTCTCTCTATCTGCCTCTGTTGACAGGCATTAAGGAATGGCATTAACTGACACTCAATCCACAGGTTGGTCCAATAGAATTCCTCTTTTGCACTCACTGTTAAATCCTGGGTTTTAGACGTATCACTTGCCAGCTGCCACTATCCATTCTTCTTCTTTTTTTAATACCTCATCCTTCGCTCTTTGCTCATATGTCCATTTATTTTGTGCTCCCCTACTGATTTTTCATTAAATACGTGGCTACAGTTGAAAGTAAGTGAAACAGAAGGGTCATGGAACAAAAAGTAAGCAAAAGTTCAATTCAGTAGGCAGAAGTTTAAGCTGGAGATAGGACAAGTGTGTTTTACACAAAAATTGGTATGCACTTTGTGACATTCACTTTGGATAATCTGGTGACATGTACTGCAAGTCATTGTGCAGCTTCATGAGAGTACTGATAGAGTATTAGTAGTCTGTTAGATTAGGACAAATACAGTAATTTGACTTCTTTTGAATTATGAAGTCACTTCTAGGGTTGGGTCGATAGACCATGGCCGATAGACATCACGATGCTGAACCAGCATCGCAATCCTCTGCCCCGCCCCATCCCAGCAGCATCCCTCTCGTGAAAAATACTAAAAAGAGTCCCGCTGAAAAAGTGACTGACATATGGTAATTTTTTGTAACTTATCTTAATTTATTAATGATTTGTTATGGGTAAAACAAAGACAATGCGGGTCAGGTACAGTAGTTGAAACGGTAGGCTACAGATAATTAATTTGTTATTAAATAACTTATTATTCATAAATAACAAAGTTTTGCCAAAATTAAAATGCTGTCTTATTTACTTAGAGCTACTATACTAAAGCTACTATTTACTTAGAGCTAGAGCTACTATTTACTACAGCTGTTGGCAGCTAGCTCTCTGCAAGTCTCATATGGTTGCCCACTGAAGCTAAGCAGTTGCGCCTGGTCAGTACCTGGATGAGGGACAACATGGAAAAGCTAGGTTGCTGCCGGAAGTGGTGTTAGTGAGTCTAGCAAGGGGGACCCAACCTGCATCCTAATGCCCCAGTATAGTGAAGAGGACTCTATACTGCTCAGTTAACTCTGTCTTTCGGATCAGATGTTAAAACAGTTAAAACAGAAGTCCCGACTCTCTGTGGTCGTTAAAAATCCCAGGATTGTCTTTGAAAAAGAGTAGGCGTTTCAGTCTGGCATCCTGGCCAAATTTGCCCACTGGCCTCTGTCCATCATGGCCTCCTAACCCTCTACATATCATAATTGGCTTCATTACCCCACAAATTGTTCTCCGATAGGTCTCCTCTCCACCAATTAGCTGGTGTGTGGTCTGGCGCAATATGGCTGCCGCCGCGTCATCCAAGTGGATTCTGCCCACTAGTGGTGGATGAGGAGATTCCCCCCTATGTGTAAAGGGCTTTGGGTGCCAAAATTGGGTGCTATATAAGGGTGCTTTCACACCTACACTTTTGTTTCGGAACGTATCTCGTTTGCCCCGTTAGCGCGGTTCGATTGGCATATGTGAACAGGGCAATCGCGCTCTGTTCCGCGCCAAAGTAATCGCTCCGAGATCGCTTGAATGAGGTGGTCTCGGCTCGATTGAAACGAACCCTGGACGCTGCAAAATAAACCCTGACACTCTGACCAATGTAAGGAGAGTTTCCCCGCACGTGACTTGTTTTAGCTCTTTTGGTCCGATTAGAAACGTTGCAGTGTGAAAGCGAACCGCTCCAAGAGCAAAGAGCAACAATGTAACAATTTTAATCTCTGTTTCGGAACAACTGAATCGATTCACAGGTGTGAAAGCACCCTAAATGTAAGGAATTATTTTTATTATTATTATTATTATTACTATGACTTTCTATAGAATGTAAAAAAATTCATTTAAAGTAAGTTTTATCAACAGTTATAGTCGCCACTCTACTCTCCATGCTTTATTGTTGTCTTCTGAATTTGCAATTGATTTCTGTGTGGAAAAGACCAAAGATAAGAATAAGAGTAATAGTACAGTACGAGTATAATACATTTTTTCCTAAGACAATAACTCAATTATAGAGGGTATATTTTATTAGATTAGATTAGTTCTTAATTCATTCATTCATTTTTGGCTTAGTCCATTTATTAATCAGGGGTCGCCACAGCGGAATGAACCCCCAACTTATGCAGCATATGTTTTAAGCAGTAAACGCTGTTCAAGTGGCAACCTAGCAGGGGCTCGAATCAGCAACCTTCTTGCTGTTAGGCCATTGTGCTACCTACAGCAGCCCACCATGAGATCAGAGAGATGTTACATTTTAGAATCAATAGTGTCTTTTGTTTGAAAATATAATGCAGGACATTTGCTTATTTAGTTCCCTATTTACACTGCATGTCTTAAAAAAAATAAGTGGTCAGAGCAACAATGCACTTCCTTCCAGAACAAATCTGGCTTTGAAAGAATCGAGCGAGTAAATGACTCAATGATCCACTTACAATGAGAGCCACTTAGTTTGTCTCTAAATGAATTAGCCATTTTTAATCAGTGGACGTAAAACTCATTGGACTGGCTACAACTGGCTATTTACTGTCATATTTATTTATCCAGGAAAGATACCATCCAAAATATACACTCAGCAAAATAATGTTGGCAACACTTTAGTTTAAGCACTATTAACTAGTGCCTTATTGCCTGCCTACAGGTACTATTAAGATATTGGCTATTAATTTGTACTCATAAAGCACATATTCTGCCTGATCACAATCTACATACATAATCCTACCCAACACCTAAACCTACTGTAACTACGCTGTAAAATAATATTAATAATAATAATAATAATAAAATTAATAATAATAATAATAATAGTTAACAGCTTTCATAGAACAGTAAGTGTTTTCTGTTTATGGTTGTGAATTGCATTATGAGATGTTGATCTCTGCTCTATTGACTTTTGATGTTGAAAATGCAACTCGACAGTTTACCAAAGGGACTTTTATTAACATTTTAGTAGTTTGAAATAATATAATTTATAATAAATGAATATATAGAGAAATAAGTCTGTAAAATAATAGAAAATGTACTGGCAGGTTATTACAAGGTATTTGTTCCATGATATAGAACACCAACCCAGACATTATGTCACTTTAAACTATTAGAAATGTCCATAAAAGTCACTTTTTTGAAGTTTTCAAAGTTAAACATTGTTGGAAGAAAGATCAAGGTCCCATAACGGAATTAAAAAGCATAAATAAACAGGGGAAAATAAAAACATGAATCACAAAATACTAAAAAAATGCTAATTTATGGATATTTTTATAGTGTACTATACCTTTATAAGTAGCAAAATAGGAGAAAGCAAAAGAGAGAGAGAGTGCAAAAGAAAATTTGGTGTCAACATCAGACACCTTGAAACACAGAGCATAACAAAATGACCAAACAAATTGAGTTTTTTTTTTTAGACACTTTCCCTTAAATTTCAAATAAACCTGAAGACATTTTTTGCCGTAACACACTTTCTAGGGCATAGCTGGTGCCATCATTCTCAAATCACTTGAACACTTTTCATTTTAGTCTCCATCATCTGCAAACACATCTGGAGTTTTTGTTCAGTGGCAACAAAAGTGGTTTACACTGTTGTTTATGTGAGAAGAGATCCTTATCCGTCTTGTCTGAGAGAACTATAGCTCACTGAAGAGTGGAGGACAGACACTTTATTAGCGACTCTTCTGTACAGATGGTGTAGAGCAGACGAGTCAGGTCCTCAGGGATCAAAACCTGGGGCTTGATTAAGCACCAGCCCCAGCGAGGGTGTGCGTGAGGATGGGGCCACCTGGAGGAGCTTCCCCTGGAGGACTGCACTCCTAACCCGGCCTTTCCCCATCGACAGGAGATACCAAGGACACGAGCGGCAGAATGCTGAACGCAGCAAACCTAGGCTGCGTCATATAAACAAATCATTTCCAAAACAGTTCAAGCGGGGCGAGGGGGTGAAATGAAATAAATAGCTTTCCTCGCTATCGCTTAATAAAATGTTAATCTGTTTGACCCTGAAACTTACCACTTACTGCCTGCCGCTCGGGTCAAACCGGAGGAGGGAGTCGCTCGTGATTAAACCTAGAGAATCTGTCTGAGCAAACAGAGGAGCTCCAAAAACATTCCAGAGACGGGACAGGACGAAGCGAGAGGAGAGGGGAGGAGAGGTACAGTGCCTTTCAGATGCAAAATGCCTTGTCGAGAACTGTCAAAATGTGGCAGGAATGGAATAACTAGATCTCTTAAGCCCTGTAAACATCTGGAGTCAACATGTGAACACATTCACAAAATGTACACTGAAAACTGAATCACTAAAACACATTTGGAGGTGGTCTGGGGTAGATTTGGAGAACATTAGATAAAGGTTTTTAAACATACATTTGGTTTTGTTGTCCTCAGCTAAATAATATTTATCAAACTACGCCACAAATAACCATGATTTAGATCAAAGATAAAAAACTGAATCCAGTGCCGTGTTTCTAAATTTTTTATTTTATTTTTACTTTTATGCAAAATAAAATAAAATACTATTACTGTGAAATTATAATGTCAACTATATATATATATATATATATATATATATATATATATATATATATATATATATATATATATATATATATATACACACACACACACACACACACACACACACACACACACACACACACACACACACATTTATACAACAGTTCTGTCTGTTTCTCGAATCTGATTTGCAGTCGTAGGACAACATAATGTACTGTTGAGGCTTTTTTAGGCAAACACAAAAGTAATCTGGTAGTGATTGTTTTGCTTTGGCTTTTTTCGGGTTAATTATTAGGATATTCCGATTGTGCTAGAGAAATACTGGAAAATGTCTCTAGACTGATGGCTTTTCATGCTGTTCAGCTTTATAATCTTAAAATGTCAGCAAAATCACCTGCTTGTCACCAGATATGAACGAGTGGTGGAAGAAAGTAGTTCCTCAAACAAAATATTTTTTTTAGACTATCCGTGTTTGATTTTCTTTTTTATATACAGAATTATGCCGTTGTATGTAATATCACATGAGTAGCAGTGCGATGTGGCTGTATATCATCACTAGTGGGACACTAAGATGCATGCACACCTCTCAACAGGGCAGATTAACAGCTAATGTCACGTTTACTATATAAAACAATGACAATAAAAACAATTATATTATATTATTAATATTAATAGTAGAAAAAATATGATTAGTAAAACATTTACTTTTTCAACTTACTTTAGTTTTTACTTACACATGCATTTACATATTTAATTTCATTATTTAAATAACTATCCAATGGGTATTTATGCGTTGCCATGAAAAGGTAAATCTAACTATTAAAATTATTAGGCAACAATTGTATAATTTATTATTTATTTACATATTTTTTTTAAAAATATTTATTTATGTACCTTTCTTTTTTTATTGATCTTAAAGTGTTTTATTATTTGTTTTAATCATGTTTCATTGTGTTTCATTAATCAAAATTAATTCATAATTAATTTCCATTTACTTTTCTATTATTGGCGATGCAGTGGCGCAGTAGGTAGTGCTGTTGCCTCACAGCAAGAAGGTCGCTGGTTGAAGCCTCGGCTGGTTCAGTTGGCGTTTCTGTATGGAGTTTGCATGTTCTCCTTGCATTCGTGTGGGTTTCCCCAACAATCCAAAGACATGGGATACAGGTGAATTGGGTAAGCTAAATTGTCCGTAGTGTGTGAGTGTGAATGAGTGTGTGTGGATGTTTCCCATAGTTGGGTTGCGGCTGGAAGGGCATATGCTGTGTAAAAACGTGCTGGATAAGTTGGCGGTTCATTCTGCTGTGGCAACTTCAGATTAATAAAGGGACTAAGCCGAAAAGAAAATGAATGAATGAATGTTCTATTATTATTTTTCTAAACTTGACCCCCAGCAGGTCATTAATAAATATTATGAACTACACCTCCACTTAAAATTTAAGTCACTTAAAAAAAAAAAGAAAAATAGCTCAGAAAAGCCACTAACCAACCAACCAAAAAGAAAAAAAAAACTCCCTCATTTGTTTGCAGATGCCATTTGGTTTGACACTCTGCATGTTACTCTATATAATCATATTATGTGTGATATTCATGTTGTGAAGCCTGATGTAACCCCTGATTCAGACTCGTTCCCATCATCTCAGCACAAGAATGTACGGATAAGCATCGTAAATAAACATCTGTCCTCCCTCTCTCTCTCTCTCTCTCTCTCTCTCTCTCTCTCTCTTCCCACTCTCCCCCTTTCAATCTGTCCATCTACCAGCCCATTCCTCCCACCCGTTCTTCAATAACTCTCACTCTCGTTCAATCCTAAAGGGTGAGTAGATTACAGATAAATCACCATCTACCTCTGCAAAAAAAAAAAAAAAAAAAAACTTTAAATGAATACAGGTGCTGCCCACACCTAAAAGGAGTTTCTTCTCTGATCTCTCATTCTCTCCCTCGTCTCGCCATCATATTTTAGGAGCAGCGAGAGCAATCTTGCTTATTGCATTATTTACAAACCAATTTAACGGTGTTCTGCTCTGTGAATAACCGTTCGCATCCGCCCCCGTAGGACAGATATTGCTTAAAAAAGAAAAAAAGGGAGGCCCGGGAAGAGAAAAGGAGGAAAGCAAGCAGACGTGAAGAACTTGTGTTTTGAAATGAATCACTCGATTACAACCTGGAGCATATGGCGCACCGTCATCACCTGAAACTATGCTAATAAAATGAAGGCGGATGCAACTGACATGGTCACGTAGATTTGCAAAGCCAAAATGGTCTCTAATAAGCAGCTGTCCCGCCGCTAAGTCAGAATAAAGAGGCTGGTTAATGATGTATAACGAATTCACTGAATGCACCGTGGAGAGACGAAGCTTTCTGCTTCTGAAGTACTGAAGGTGAGAAAATCTTTTGAAAGTACTTTTGTGCTTGACAGCTATTTCTCTAGATTAATAGTTTCCCATAAGAGTGTTTTCTCTCAGACAAATTGTTTATTAATTAGAAAGAAGTGTGTTTGCGTTATGTAGACTTATGAATGCCAGCAGGGAGTTTGAAAGACCCAGAGAGTGTGTGTGTTTTTTTTCCTGTCAGTGGGGGTTTTGAGAAGATTAAAAGACAAAAGTGCAAATAAATGCTGAGACCAGCAGAATGTCAGACGGTGTGTGAGAAAGCCGATTGCAGGAAACTTACAGTGAGCTTGAATGCTATTTTTGGGACATATAATGATAGTCACTGGGATTCGCTGTTGTTTTGGACCACAATTATCTTATTTAGCTTGCCGCCATTATGATCATAAGCTGATGTTCGAGAGGATTTACTACAATTGTGTTGCTATATGAAGATATTGATATTAATTTATGCGCAAAATTTGAATTGAACATAAAATATATGTAAATAAGTGCTGTTTTAATCACGTGGTAAAGAGAGTGTAAATATCACTTCCTGGAAAACTATAAAACAAATGTGTAAATAATAAAGTGTCCTCTATAATAGAGCTGTAGATGCCTGCATAATAACAATCACTATCAGGTTACCTTGATAGGTGTCTGATATGGAGACAAACGCACTTAATTTCCCTATATCCTCTCCATATGCACCACACACTTTCTTATAATAAATGTGCAATAGATCCTTTTCAAATTTATGGGTTTTTCAGTAGCGGAAGGCATCATAGATGAGTAAACTTAGGGTGCTTTCACACTTGGTTCAATTTCCCGGCCTGTTCAATTGTCCCTTCTTGCCACCTTCTCGGTTGGTTTGTGTTCACACTATCTTTTTTCTTCTGAACTCTGGTATGCTTGTGGCATCGAGATGCTGCTGTGTGTATGGCTGTTGCTAGGTGATGGTCATGAAAGCAAAGCACCAACATAGAAAAAGACGTCTGCAGATTGTTGTCATTCTGCTATTAGTGAATCTTCTGGTTTTGGATAAACAGAAAGCGACTCGCGTCCATCTGCCGCAAAAATATTATAAACATTCAGAACATCACGAGATGTCTGCAGAAGCTGTTTTTGAAGGAGACAAGCAAACATCATCACTGTGATTGCACTGGCTTCGTCCCACTTGTCACCAAAGTACAGTACGTGATACACAGATACACACACACACAGACACACACACACACAGACACACACGAATAAACGTTATGAAAATGATAGTGTGTTGTACAGTTAGTGGTTCACTTTCAATATTTGGCACGATTGCATTCATACCAGAAGTAAACTAGACAAGAGTTGGCGTGAACCATACCCCAGACCACCTCTTGTAGACGGACTTGGGTATGGGTTTATGGGTGCGCACCCAAGTTCTGAAAACATGTTCGCACTAGCTAAATGTACCATACTTTGACTTTAAATGAACCCAGGTGGAACCAAAAGTGCTAGTGTGAAAACACCCTTTGAGCGCAGTGAATTGTAGAGTACAATCAATATTTTTTTTACAATCCTATTTGTTGAATTAATAATAGAAAAACTCCATAGTGGTGTTATCAAGACTTTCAGAAAAAAAAGAAAACAAATGTGTGAGACTGATGACAGCAGTCAGAGGAGAGAATAACATTAAATTTACTCTCCGCCCCATAGGCACTGCATTACAAACACTTTGCATAAGCTGCAATTCGATTTTGTAATTTGACGCAAAGAAGATATAATAATTTTTTAAATGCATATAAATGTTTATACACTTTTTTTAAATCTAAACTTTCAAGGATATAAGATTATGATGACCGTTAAATGCATCTTAACATAACCTTCCTGGGTCCTGAGTGATGAGTGGGTTTGATAAACCAACTGCAGGAAACTCACTTTTCTTTATACATGCACCAGACACTTTCCTGCAAACACTCCAAGGCAAGGACACAAAAATAAAACAAATAATATTGAGTAAATAACTGCTAAACATTTTGTTTTTCATGGCATCTATATATTGCTGCTCTGCAGTAATTCGAAGTGCAACTTTTAATCTTAATTTTAAGTCAATTTTTTATCTGGTCAATAAACAAATGTAAATGACATTTGGGAGGACTATTATCACCTTTTCTATTATTATTACTATTATTTTTTTTATTATTACTATTGTTTTATTGTATTTTTTACTTTCTTTTTTCATAAGTTGTGTGCTGCCGACCTCTTGGCCAGGTCACCCTTGTAAACAAGATCTCGATCTCAATGTTTTGTTTTTTTCCTGTACCTGTTTAAATAAAGAAACATTTATTATTATTATTATTATTATTATTATTATTATTTCTAGTAGTAGTAGTAGTAGTAGTAGCAGCAGTAGTAGTAGTAGTAGTAGTAGTAGCAGCAGCAGCAGCAGTAGTAGTAGTAGTAGTAGTAGTAGTAGTAGTAGTAGTAGTATTTAACAACATTTAACATTATGTGATTGATCTCAGTATGTTGGCTGGTCAAACTTTATTTCTACAGCCAATAGTCTATTTTGTAGATTGATAGAAACTGTTATGAAAAAAAAAACTGTATCTAGAAAAAAGCAGTATTAACAATGGTGTTGGGTCACGTAGAGGTTCAGTTGAACAGCAGTATATGTTCTGGAAGCTCTGATTGGGTAATCTAAAAAAAGACTAATACCACCTTGGCATTTACAATGTGTGGCCTCACACCTGAATATGACACAATATTCTTGGAACTAAGTAAATATGTCCGAACAAGCCTATGATTCATACATCCAATGAATCATTACCAAAATTATGCAACATGAAATCTAATGAATACATTACAATATATACAGTTTAACAAATCATACAGGTGACCCCTACTTTGAGCACAACAGCTGGCTTAACTATTACTGGTAATGAAAATGTTCTTCAAAACATGGATACATGTCATCTAAGACATTTTAATAACATAATGATCCGTACAAGTAAACAAGTATTTGTTAAGGTTTGCAGTGATTTTAGAATTTCAACTCCTTCCCTGCCTTCTTTTTAGCCTTAGGAAAAACCTTCCCAGACACACATTAAGCCTAGTCCAAATCTAATAACTGCTTTGAACCATGAATCATTACTTAAAGCACAAGATTAGCCGGTCCAGGAAATGACGCCATATCCACTCGCTCAATTGTCTGTGCACATAGAACAAGAATCAAACTGGAGAGTGAATTAAAGTCGAATCAGCTGGACGATCAGTGTCTGGATCAGCAAGTACTGACTGGACAGACTCTGCTAACTTATTACATTCAAACGCATGATCCACTACTTCAAAATGACAAATAATGAAATTACCAAAGATTTTCCTGAATGACACTGTTCTTTATGAAAATGAAAGCGCTAGTAAACACTGAATGACTTGAGGCGACCCCCAATAACATTTTACCCTGGAAAAAGTGCAATAAACTGTGCTTTATTTACAACAGCCCAATGTATTTAATGAGATATTAACTTAATATCACCAACTGTAAAACATCCAATGTGTGCATGTCAGATTTGTGTGCCAGATAAGTCTCATTCTGATTGATCTCTCTATCTTTCTCTTCTTAACAATATATACGTATTTCCCCGCAGCGGAATAAATGGCTTTGATAAGACTTTGTAATACATGAGGGACCTCTAAAGCGGCGTGACCGATTGGTGGTACAGCGGCACGCAGGCCCCCCTCTCCTGAAAGCAGGCCAGAGGAAACTGCCAGCCTATGAGCCAAGATGGCCGCCGGCGCTGGTTTCAAGCCACTAGGAAGCGCCCAGAGGCTCGACTTCCTCTGGCGCCAAACAATCTGAATCCACTAGTATTTGTTTTGCAGTGGTCTCATAGCCCCCATTTGTGCATCATTTTTCCATTCGCTGTCTCTCCAAAACGAGCATGACCTGCAGTATAACTGCCCCTTTAGAGAAGAAGGGAATTAACAAAAGTAATTCAAACCAGCATTGTGCAGCATTTGGGAAGAATTTTGTGTATTAATGAAAGAATTTAGACTAAGGTGTACCCCAAGGAGCGAGACGCAGAGACAGGAATAATAGCGAGAAGTCTGGACCGAGTTAGACCGCGAGGTTGATTTGAGCTGATAGCGGTCAAAGCACAAAGAGAAAGATTCACTTTTAGTCGGTTCTCTACAGGAGGGCACATAACTCTGAGCCCTACAGACTAAACACTCAGCATGAATCCATAAAACGCTCACAACTACAGCACAGCAGTTCTCACAGAAAGTCACAATGACATGAAAACATACACATTGCTGATTAACATCGACTACAACTGTTCTGCATTCCTGGAAATATTAAAATAGGAGAAAAGGACCCTAAACCAAGTTCTCTAATCATTATAATGCAATACAAACAACCACAGCTTACAATGTACATATTAATAACAATTCTAGTTATATAACATAAAAAATGATAATTATAGGAGTATTAATGATAAATAAATGGGTAAAAAGAAAGAAATTAAACATAAAAACAACCTTTTTTATTTATTACTACATTTTAGCACATTCATGTTTATTATTTTGTCAAAAAGAGATTTATAAACAAATAACAAATTAATAAACAAAACAAATGCTTATAGCTTAATAATTAAAATGTTAATTTGCACCGACCAGCCCAAATGCTTAAAAATAAGAGTATAAAAAAAAAAAGTATATATATATATATATATATATATATATATATATATATATATATATATATATATATATATATTAGGGCTGTAATTGACGGTTGATCTGTCATCGGTACGGATCATAACTCACAGCTCGGAACGCATGTGACTTGCGGATTAATAACTTGTAGGTTGATCCAACATTTAGAACAATTGCAGAGTTCGCCCCCCACGTCATTCAAATCAATCACATACATGAAAGCATTTTGGCTTCCCTGTAAAATATAATGATGACGGAAAAAGTTGTGGTAAGACCGAAATGCTTTCTTAGGATATTAATTAAAGGTGCTTATTTAGCCTGCATTAATGCATTCAGTGTAAAGCTGCGCACACACACACACACACATATATATATATATATATATATATATATATATATATATATATATATATATATATATATATATATATATTTTTTTTTTTTTTTTTTTATGTTACCTATAAATAAGTTATTTAAATAAAAAGGGTTAGGGTTATAAATATACTTTCTGTATTATGCAAATGTACAATGGCAGACTTAGCAAATGGAAGATACCCCGTAAATAATGTGAATTATATAAAAAAAATGTTTATTTATTTATTTGTTTGTTTGTTTAAAAATATTAATAATAATAATAATCAAAATAAAAATACAATTAATTAATAATAACTATTAATTATAACTGTGGCGACGCAGTGATGCAGAAGGTAGTGCTGTCGTCTCACAGCAAGAAGGTCGCTGGGCCTGTGTTTCTGTGTGGAGTTTACATGTTCTCCCTGTGTTCGCGTGGGTTTCCTCCGGGTGCTCAGGTTTCCCCCACAGTCTAAAGACATGCAGTACAGATTAATTGAGTAGGCTAAATTGGTTGTAGTGTGTGTGTGTGTGTGTGTGTGTGTGTGTGTGTGTGTGTGTGTGTGTGTGTGTGTGTGTGTTTCCCAGATATGGGTTGCAGCTGGAAGGGCATCCGCTGCAAAAAACGCACTGGATAAGATGGCGGTCCATTCTGCTGTGGCGCCCCCAGATTAATAAAGGGACTAAGCCGAAAAGAAAATTAATTAATTAATTAATTAAAACTGTTGTTGTTATTATTGTTATTATTGTTATTATAATTATAATTATTATTATTATTATAAAAACTTTTTTGTCAAAAAGTCATTAATTAAACAAAAAATTGTACAACTTGTATAATACTAAAGTTAAGTACACAGTGTTATATCTGTGACTGAACACTCATATAATGTTTGCAGACCTTAAAATCCTGAACTCCCAGAAGGCCATCAGGGTGTTAATAGATTCCAGTATGTAGAGCGTCTTTTCATGAACAGGTTGAATCCTGCATACGATTTTCAATTAAAACAGCACTTGCAATGAACACCAAATTGAGACGTGTTTCATCAACACCTTTTGATGTGTTTGCGTGCGTGCGTTTAAACGGGATTAGAAAGCGTGAGATGAGGAGACGATAGTGGTCGTGTTCGGCATGCTGAAGGTGAGAGGAATCGGCTGGTGTGAAGGAGAGAGATAGCGAGATCAAAGAGACGTACAGAAAATAAATAACCTCCTCACACCACCATAGTCTTAGTTTAACACATCTGCATTTCTCTCATCTGCACTGAAAAAAATGATTCATTGGATTTACTTAATTTTTTTAAGGCAAGCTGTTGCAAATAATTGAATTGGGTTAAGTTTAAGCAAACAATTTTAGTTGGATTTACTCAATTTATATGTGTTGGATTTAAACAATCAAATTAGGTTGGATTTACTCAATTTATATGTGTTGGATTTAAACAATCAAATTAGGTTGGATTTACTCAATTTATATGTGTTGGATTTAAACAATCAAAATAAGTTGGATTTAATCAATTTTATTTAGTTACATTTATCCAATGAAATTCATTTAGTTCACTATAATTTATATATGTAATTCCTACTTACATCTATTTATTTTTGATGTCTAAAATGATCATTAAACTGCTTGCAAATACACTTTGAAATGACACTTGACCACATTTGTTTTGAATTCATTTTAATGACTTTTTAAGATGCATTTTTTAACAAAACATAAATCACTGCCTATAAATGCTTTAGCAGCACACCATAAAACAATAAACAGTTTGTACAGCACATTTAATTTAAACCAACACATAAAAGAAAACTGTATGAAGTCTTAGAGCAAACTGCAATCCTTATGACACATACACCCCAATACACAAAATAATCAACTAATTAACTTAAAAAATTAACAACATATTGAGCAAGTACAAGTTGTATGAAATGGAATAATTACAAAGTTTATAGAATACACATGCTCTCTCTCTCTCACACACACACACACACGCACACACACGCACACACACACACACACTATTTAAAACAAGTTCCTACAGCTAATTAATTTTGCACACAAAGAAAACTGAATTCACTTATTTATTAAACAATTCCTACACTAAACTGCAATTTGTATATGATATACATTTGGTTGTTGAGCATTTATCAACACTTCAATGCTTAAAATTACAGTATCACACTGTTTTCCAGTATGAGAACCAAGTGTGCCGCAAGCCTGCGTTTGAGTGAGGGTCTCGGCCGTTAGATCGCCCCCTGGGGGCTGGCTGCAGTACAAGTCATAAAGCCCGCCTCCTCCGTGTTAATGAAGGAGACTTGAGCCCAAATAAAAAAAAAATATTACACTTGCAATAAACTGTCCCGAAAGATAGTTCTGGTCGATTAAGGCACTGGTTATTATGCTGAAATAGGTGCAGATCTTCATTTTTGTAAACAGTTTGTTTTTAGCAGTAATTTAATGCTGGGCGTGTCATCGTGACTGACAGCTGTGATTGACAGTTTCTCAAAGCGCGGCGTCTGAGCTTCGGCAGGAGACTGAAATGTTATTATTCGATTTCTGTGTTATTTTACCATGACAAAATGAGTTCAGCAGTAAACTATAGTTTCTGACATACATGATCCTGGTGGAACACTGTTTATTCGCTAAGTTCAGGGCTTTTTTCGGGCTTTATTAGTTTGCTGATACACGCCTAGCCACCCAGATAGCAAAACACAGTTCCGGCTAGATTCTCGCCTGCCGGAGACTTATCCCTTAGAGCTCAGACTGACTAATGTTACCTCTGCTGGACCTACTCCGGATGCCTGGACTCACTACCCGATTCCAGCCCGAGTCAATCGAGCCAGATGCGGCGGCCGAGCGAGCCGGCGCTGCCGCATGCAAGCCGGAATCAGCCCGCGACGCCGCGAGTAAGTTATGCGCTGCGGCCTGGAGCTGGCGCGATTGAATATATAAAACCCTCATATTTGTTAACGTTATTACATCCATTTGTGTTGATATGACAGCAAACGCATGCTGAGAAGTTCGGGGGGCGTAGTTGATTTTACATAAAGCGTTTGATTGGAAGCTCGACTCCGCTCATTTTCGCGGCTCCTCCTCTGGCTCCATCAGACAATCCTTCTGCGCATGTCAAGGCTCCAATTTCAGCAGTCTTTTGCGACAGTTTGTGCCCGTCAAGCAGGCGTTTTGCCCTCAAGGCGTTCAATGGGAAAAAGGGCTGTCGCGTCGTCCATATTTTTTACAGTCATTGATGAGAACCTTTGAGGAGAGCTTGTCAGAGTTCATTTGCACAAGTACTTTTTGGGCAAACTTCAAATAGTATTTGAGTTCTTTTGGGTAGGCCAAATCAAGCACATAAATTGCCCCCAACATCAGTGCACAGGCTTGTGCAACAGATTTTATCTGTTCAATAATCACTGTTCCATCCACAACGATGCCAATGTCCTCATAATCTCCTCTTTCCTTTTTGATGACACATATGGCCATGGTGGTGTTTGTCAGGTCCTTCAAAAATTCTTCTTTTTGGTTGCCCTTTATTTAAATAAAAAGAAACCATTATTAGACATTGTTTTTGAAACATATTTTGTAAAAAGTCAGAAGAAATCAAATGTAAATAAAACCAAAACCTTAACGGCCCTCCCCACACCCACATTGATACCTGTGAAATATTATAACCAATCATTTATGATTGCATATTGGCGAACATATATTTGAGCATGATCTGCAAGTACGACTTCTTCACAATTATTTACAGGGTTTATTCAGGTTTTATCAAGGTAAATTTAAGATCTTTTAAGACTAACTAAAAATAATTTTGGAAAAAATAATTGAAAGGCAAACAATACAGTAATATGTTGAAAACTAAATATAATATCAAGTAAGCATTATTGCATTATTATTTAAATAATATTACCCAAGGTTTAAGGCTTGAAAACCACAGATTTGGCCACTTGAATGTGGAAATACCTTCTGATCAGACCCACTGTATATCAATATACCTGGTTATAATTGTTCACCTTAACCCTTCTGTATTATTTAAATTTACTACCCTTTCCTTATGTTAGTTGCTGTTTTTTTTTGCCCCATTGACTTCCATTATAACATTTTTTGGATGCAAATCCATGACAGCATGTAATCACGCATTGTTGATGGTTTTCTTCCCTTTTCGGTAGATGTATATTTTGTCATTTTTACTGTTGATGATCAGTTGACAGCATAACCATTTAGATAGTCCTGTCCAAAAAAGTTTCTGGCTTTTATATGGAGTTCTTTGGAGTATAAACAGTAAATGATAGTGTGTGTGTGTGTATGTGTGCATAAATACACTTACTATGTTTACTATATGTCTGAAAAAATGTAAATAAGCAACTTTCAAAACAATGTGTGCAAAAGTCTCACGCACGCACGCACACACGCACTTACACACACACACACACACACACACACACACACACACACACACACACACACACACACACACACACACACACACACACACACACACACACACACACACAATACTCCGTATAACTCTATATAAAAACCACAAACCTTTGCAATGTTTTGCTCTGCAACTGATGATCAACTATAAAAATGACAAATTTTACCTTTTCCTAACAAGAAAAACCAATAAAGATCGAAAATATTTAATATACTGTCATGACCTTGCAATTAAAGAATATTGTTATAATGGAAGTCAATGAGGCAAAATCAGCCACAAACATAACAAAAGAGTAATACATTTGCCCAGAGTGTATTGTTGAGGTTTTTAAAAATTTAAAAGCATTTTCCCAAAATATGAGTAAAAATAACATGTCACCAAAAATCATTTCATGAGCTCAAACAAAGAAATCTGTCGCAAAATTAATATCCTCAACAGCACACAAGGCTTAAGAATAATTATGCACAAGTAAAATAAACATCAGCGAATGAAATTCAGTAGAAATGTCACACCTTGATGCAAAATTTAAGACTTTTTATGACCTTAAATTGTAAACATCTAATTTAATACTTAAGACTTTTCAAAGACCCACAGGACCTCTGCAAATAATAAAAAAAAGTTCAATAATAATAAAACAAATTTAATTGGACAAATTAATAGACATGTATATTTATTTAATTAGTATTTTTGCGTGTGATTAATTAAAACAAAATAATTAAAATATATTAAGTATATTTTAAATTTATAAGTAAATATACAAATTTAAAACTTGAATTCATACTTTAAAAAAACGTCATGTTTCATTATTAGATTAAACATTTTTGAAGAATTATTCAGCAATACATTTTTGATTGTTAGTACGGCCACCCATTGACCTAAAAATGTAATTCAAGTCAAGTTGCTTTTAAACAGTAATTTTAATCTTAACATAAACATAAATTTTCTCTTTTTTGGAAAAAAGTGGTTTACTTGTAATTCTGTGACTATTTGTTTGTAATTTAGAAATAATAATACTGTTTAGAAAGACTAAAACAGGGGTGTCCAAACTCCTTCTTGGAGGGCCAGTGTTCTGCCGATTTTAGCTCAACCTTGCAGGTGTGTTGAGGCAAGATAGTTTCTAGATCACCAGGTAAGAGCTTGATTAGCTAGCATAGGTGTGTCTAATTGGAATTGGAACTAAACTTAGCAGGACACAGGCCCTCCAGGACCAAGCTTGGACACCCCTGGACTAAACAATGAATATCTCTGGGGTCAAACACAGATCTGAACCCAATGCTGAGAATGTCAAAGGATTAAGAAACATATGCAACTTTTAATCATTTAGTATTTTTAGGCATACTAATATTAGGCACATATATTGCGATTTTCAAAAAGTATCACATCGCTTTGTAAATGTTTATTATTACCATTTGTTGAGTCTCCCAATACTATTTGATATAGTCAAGCGATGTGATGTCACACTCAACAAGCTGATAGTTTTCTTACGGTTCAATAACAGTGTGTATTACCATTACAATGCAAGAGTTTGAGGCAAAAGATAATAGGTTGCTCTTACGCGTGTAGTGACCAATGGCATTTTTTTTTTAACTTCATGTACAAATATATGGAAATAGAAAGCATTTGAAAAAAGAAAAAAGCCATTGACATACAGTGAAAACACTATTTTCAAATTCTTTAAAATTATTAATTTTGTTTTTGAGATATTAAAATATTTTGTTCATTGTTCTATTCATACTTTTGCATTGAATTAGTATGCAACTTACTTGCACGAATCTAGCAAGTGTTTGTGCAGCACAATGTGATTTGAATAGACCATAATGTGTTCAACATTAGGTTCACCTATTAATTCAAATATGGCACTCAAAAAAGTTTGTTTGTCTCATTGGCCACTGTAACCCCACCCTCAGTTCTTTCTTATAGCCCAGGTGCAAGCACTAGTACTATGATGCACTCACCATGTATTCTTTCACCAGGCATGCCTCATCCTCACCAAGGTAAGTAAAGAGAGCTTAAAGAATAGACGCGCTTTTGACATGGACATCGGCTGTCTGTAAATAATACAAATTTGATTAGTTAAATACATAAATGACAAATTGGAAAACGTTAAGAAATGTATTAGATTAGATTAAACTTTATTGTCATTACACATGTACAAGTACAATGCAACGAAAATCAGTTTATAAAGTGCAGATATAGAAAAACTTTAGTGATATTTACAGATGGATGTACTATCAACATTATATACAGGTTGTATTAGCTATGAACAGAGATTTAAAATAAATTATTATATGTACAGGTTGCTATTAATAATCAGAAGTGTACAGATAGATAAACAATTACAAGTGTACAGTATATGTATAGTTCAAATGAATGAATCAGTCTAATGTAGTGCAATGAATGTGTAATTTTTAAATGTGCAAATGTTAAATAGTGCAATGATAATGAGGAGTACAAGTTATGAGGACAGTGGGGGTGTATTAGGAGGACAAAATAATTAGTGGGGGATAGAGTTAAAAAAGGTACAGCTCTGAGGAAAGTGCTGTTCCTTAAGGCTGATTTATACTTCTGCGTCAAACGCACGCCAATGCTACGGCGCTGATGCATAGCCCTTCGCCGTGGCCGTCGGCGTCGCTGACGTGCACCTCTCAAAAAATGTAACTACACATCAAAACGACACGTAGCGCATGCTCTGTGATTGGTCGGCTTGGTAGTGGCCAAGTGGACAGATGATGTATCTCCTCCCTGTAGGCCGTCTCATCATTATTGCTGATTAGACCAATCACTGTGGTGTCATCTGCAAATTTGATGATGTTGGATCTATTCACAGGCCTACAGTTGATAGTAAAAAAGAAGTAGAGGAAGAGGCTCAGCACACAGCCCTGTGGTAGACCAGGGTTAAGTGTGAAGATGGTGGAGCAGATGTGGCCTGATCTAACATTCTGAGGTCTTTTAGTCAGAAAGTCCATAATCCAGTTGCAGAGAGATGTGTCGATATCCAGGTCTCTAAGTTTAATCATTAACTAATGCCGAGTTCAGACTGCATGATTTTGAAAGTAGTCGTTGCTGCTTTATTTTCACTGCAAGATGGATCGGCGACAGGGACTTGAACATTGCATGACTTTACAATAGGAAGAATCGCCGACAACTTCGTCTAAACTACGTCTCACAACCCAAAAACCATCTGTTTGACCAGGACGTAGATTAATGCTAATATTGCAAATAATGTTACATTTCTTACACAGACCAATCGTTTCACTTTACAGGACCTTCATCAGGAGCCATGGCTTTAGATTTGGACTTTATTCTTAAACTGAAAAACCCATCCTCATTCGCTGCCATTATTTGAATCACCATGTACCACAGATTCAGCTAAAAATCATCAGTAGTGTTATATTAACATTAAGTTAAATAAATATTAATTTATTTTCTTCTCGGCTTAATCCCTTTATTAATCTGGGGTCGCCACAGCGAAATGAACCGCCAACTTATCCAGCATGTTTTACACAGCGGATGCCCTTCCAGCTGCAAACCATCACTGGGAAACATCCATACACTTTCATTTACACACATACACTACGACAATTTAACTTACCCAATTCCCCTATACCGCATGTCTTTGGACTTGTGGGGGAAACCGGAGCACCCGGAGGAAACCCATGCGAACGCTGGGAGAACATGCAGACTCCACACAGAAATGCCAACAGATCCAGTCGAGAATCGAACTACCGATCTTCTTGCTGTGAGGTGAGAGCGCTTCCCACTGCGCCACCTGTTAAATAAATATATTTTTTAAAATAAAAAGAATTAATAACTGAAACCAGCTCAAATGTTATCGATTATTTATGTCATATGCCATGTCCGGAATAAAACACGTTACCGTAATGCACAATTGTTAGTCATTTGAGACTCCTTTATTACAGCACTCCCACAAGTTTCTCTCTTGCTTTCACAAATAAAATTATACATATTTAATGTATATCCATTATTAATAGCCTATCTAAGTTTTGCCCAGCTAGCGAAACCTGCAGGTAAAGGTAGCCTATAAGCATATTTTTTTCAGTGCATGCATTGACTGCATCGTCAAATACATAGAATATAAGTATGTTTGTGGCATGATAAGCATAGACATGAGCATTATTCAGAACATAGCCTATATATTTATTTTTAAAATGTTATATTTAGAAATTAAAACTATATTAAATTTTAACTTGCAGTAATAATCTAAACATTAAACTTTGCCTCGATGTTGTGCACTTATTATCCTTTAACACACCTAAATCTGACGATTGTCCCTTACATGTATATTACATTTATAATGATACTCAAATTTATTTAATCAACTGACTGTTTACTTGTGAATAGTTTGTTTAGTTACACTACATTTAAAGTGATTTCTTTTTTTGACTACCTTGTAATTTACCATGTTCAGCCAAGATAAAGACATGTAAAGGCTGATTTATACTTCTGCATCAAATGCACGTGTATGGTGCGGCGCAGCCTGCGCGCAGTCGAATAGCCCTTGCCGTGGCGCATCTCTCCAAAAATGTAACTACACATCGCAACAACACGTAGCGCACGCTCTATTAGTGGGCTTGGTAGTGCTTACGTGTGTGGGCGGGGTTGAGAGCCACGCCAACCCATTGGAGCGAGTGTTTACAAGTGTAGAGTCCCATGAAATAGCTCCAGGTGGAAACTGTTGCTTTGTGTTTACATTATGATTAAAGTTGTTGCATGACTACCGGCTCCCGCCTCAAAATGAGCGAGTTTTATCTTCTTGTTCATCAAGGTAGTGTTCAGAAAAAACAAAACCCAAGCGAAGAAACTCCATACAGAGGGAACATATAAACCTACTGCTTTTGTAAGTGTTATTGTAGAACAACACAAACAGCGCGCACAAGTATAAGTGCTCAGCTGCACGCAGGGCAGGCGCCGTAGGTCACGCCAATCACTCAACGCAGAAGTACAAACCAGGCTTAAGGCCGAATGTGCATTGTGCAATTTTGAGCCAAATTCTGATGCGACTCTTCTTTGAATCAAATTAAATTTCAACTTTGATATTTGCTGTGCTGTGTTGATGCAATGTACAGGAGGGAAAAAAAGGTGAATAACCTCTCTTGGTCGGCAGATAGTCGAATCATTTTATGGCAGGTCAAACATTTTGGTCGGCTCTCTTGAGAGAATCACGGAGTTGAATCAAAGTTGAACTCTGTGTTTGTGCTCTTACTGCACCCTAGTACTGTGAAAACTAGGGAAGCAACAATAACATTTACTTATTCTTCACTTGTCACAAACCTGTTTGAGTTTCTTTGTTCTGATAAACACAACATAAGATCATTTGAAAAATGATGAAAACCGGTAGCCATTGACTTCCATAATATGTTTTTCCTACTATGAATGTCAATGATTACTGGTTTCTAACACTCTTCAAAATATTTTGTCTTGTGTTCAACAGATAAAAGAAACTCAAAGGTTTGGAACCATGGAAACATGGTGAGTGAATAGTGAGTAAATTTCCTTTTTTGGGACTATTTAGATTTTTCAGAGCAACATATTCAGTTAAGAAACTGTTTACTGTAATGTGTAGTAATAAATGTTTTGCAGTTACTTACCATAAAAATGTTGATGGAAAATTCCAACTGCAGTACTGGACAGAAAATGTGTTTAACCCCTGACCAAGGAACTCAGCAAAGGAAACTTGTTGTACAGTACCTCAAATGAAAGGAAGCACATGATTATCATTTAGGTTCAAAATTCAGCACAATTAACAACACGACCAACTTCTTAATCAACATATTGTTTACCGATTAATTATATTAGGAAACATTAAGATAAATTACTTATTGAACAAATTGCTGAACGTGATTAATATGATTAAGATAATCGTCACTGCCTGATTGATACGATATAAAGTGGGTCTCAGACCAGACAAAGCACTGCATTAAATTCCATTCTTCAACGCCATGTCTTAAAAATATGTCAATTTATTTTAACCACAATATTTTCCATGAAGTTTTAGCAGTCGTCTGCATGTGTTTTACGTTTGAACAACTAAAGGATTGCTTCAGCTTATTTAAAGAATATTATTTTAGTTAAATTACATTATCGTTGATGTAAAAGGCACTTTATGAATATGGAAAAAGTCACAGTAAGTTAACCTTGCGCAGGACGTTTATCGGTGGCTGATAAACACTTGCTGTGAATATAAGTTAACCCATTAAGAGCATTATAACCCAAAGACATAATTACAGCATCTCACGTAAAAAAATAAAGAACTGTATAAATGGACGCCCTTTACGTTAAAAGTTAATGTTACGCCAGTATGGGCACACATTCGACAACTTCCTAAGACAGTCAGTAGTGCCCTAACGCCAGACCAAATCGTTCTATAACAAAATCAGTATGGTACTGTCCGTTCACAACTATCTAAACGCATGTTTAATGTTAACCATAGTAAAAGCCACGGTAAATTCACAAAGGACTGAGCTAACGTTAGCAACGAAGCTTTTTTCGTTTGGAATGGCGGATCACGGACACTGTCGTCACACCAAAGAAAATGCTTATTCTCTTGAAAATAGCCATTTAACTTTACTTCATTAAAAACATTATATATCAAGTCTACATAACTACATTCTTGCTAAAAAGAATCTTTAATATATTCTGCGACATAAAAGCGAGATTTGTCAAACCGTGTGTAACGTTAACTGTTAGCTTAACTTGCGAGCGCGCTCGACGGCTGGTCGCCGTGAAATTTAAAAACGACCAAAATAGACAGTCCGAACGAGAGACCATTTTATGCGTCTATGTTACCCACAAAGTTTTTTATGTAATAAACAGTCTGGTACAATATAAAATGTGACTTACTGTGCAAATGGATGTACAAAACTCCGGCTCTGGCGTCTTGCTTCAATCTGACTGGATTCTGTAAAACTTCCTTTGGGCTTTGGCGCCGAGGCAACGGAACATAACGCGCATGCGCACAAAGCTAACATAATTTTTTCTAATAGACTTTAATTAATTAATTTAGATTGGTTCAAAACACATCTAATTCACTTAAAACCGATTAAAAATAATTTAATAAAATCAACAACTAAATTAAATTGTTTAAAATAAACTAAATTGAATTATGTTTAATTTAATAGAGGGCTAAATCATTTTTTTCAGTGTGCTCGTTCTCTTTTTGCTTGTTTGAAAGGGCGATGATTTAGGCCTGAAGAATGTAAAAGTAAAATAAAGTGAAATCAATAAAGCTTATTTTTTTTTAATTTTATCAAACTGAGTCTATATAATGCATTAGTACTGTTGTATTTGATGACTTTATTGCAGCTTAAACAGTAACAGTCATACAAGTTATGCAAGTCATTAATGATATCCCTTTAACTGCCCCACCAAGAAAAAAGTTTGGGATTGTGTTTCATAACTCCTAATTTTGCTAGTTAACACACTCAATGCAATTTTTTTCAACACATCCCATAATTTCTAAATTATCAGCTTCTATCAAATGATTAAATAATCAAATGGTTGATTTATGGTAAAAGTACTGGAATTAATACATATACTATGAAAAATCTGACAAATATGAAATGTAAATAATACTAAAACATCTTTATTTTTTGAAGTATGCCATAAAATATTTTTGATTTTCATTTAACGTTTCTTGAATTTATTTTTTACAATAAAACCAAAATCAAGTGTAGTAGTGCAACAGGATTATTTTTGTTTGATTTTTTTGAAAACCAACAATGCTGCGTGTAAATCATTATTTAAAACAGTGATTCATTAAATGACTTAAACAGTCATCATTTAAAACAGTCCAAATAAGGTCAACTATTTGGTAGAGTTGGCAGTTAAAGGGTTAATAAAACAGGTTGAAGCATGTTTTACAAGGAAACACTATTTTATTCAAATGTTACAACAAAATTTCACTTTCACCTAAATGTTTGGCTTGATTGTGTTATTAATGTAGATATATATAAATTGAAAATCAATAAACCAGTTTTTTAAACCAATACTCTTTTCAGCTTATGAACAGCGTTAACAGGAATGTTATATGAAATAAAAAGAAACTAATTAAATCTTAGTATTTTTTGCAGCAATATATAAAGCACAAATTGTTTTTGTCATCTTTAAAATACAAAAAATAAATAAAATCAAATAAAAAAAACAACAAATTATACACACAGCTAAAGTCAATATTATAAGCTCTGCCATGATTTTTTTTTTCTCAAAAGTCCAAGGCACTCAAAAAATGATGAAAAAAGTGATTTATTTAAAGCTTTTATTATTATTGTTTATTATTATTAATAATAATAATACTAGTTTCTTACATTGTATAGTGCTTTTCAAGACACTCAAAGCGCTTTACACATTGAGGGGAATCTCCTCATCCACCACCAATGTGCAGCCTCCATCTGGATGACAAGACAGCAGTCATACTGCGCCAGACTGCACACCACACCAGCTGATGGGTGGAGAGGAGACAGAGTGATGAAGCCAATTATGTTATGGGGATGGTTAGAATGCAAATTTGGGCAGGAAGTCGGGCTAAAACCCCTACTGTTTTTTGAAAGAGATATTGGCATTTTTAACGACCACAGAGAGTCAGGACCTCGTTTTAACGTCTCATCCGAAAGTTGGCGCTCACTAAGCAGTAGAGTCCCCGTCACTATACTTGGGCATTAGAACCCACACAGACTGCAGTTTGAATGCTCCCTGCTGGCCTCACTAGCAACCAAGCTTTCCCATGTGGTCTCCCATCCAGGTACTGACTGGGCACAGCCCTTTTAAGCTTTAGTGGGCGACCTGACCTAACATGCTATTTAACGAGAATACACTTGCCTTCATCTGGGTAACAGAAGTATATACAGCAGGTTAGGGTAATTAGGCAAGTTATTGTATAATGATGGTTTTTTCTGTAGATAGTCGGAAAAAAAGTAAGCTTAAAGGAGCTAATAATTGTGACTTTAAAATGGTTCATAAAAAATTTAAAACTGCTTTTATTCCAGCCGAAATAAAACAAATAAGACTTCATCCAGCATTTTTTTTTTATCAGACATACTGTGAAAATTTCCTTGCTCTGTTAAACATCAAAATTCATAAATACATAAATATTAAAATAAAATATTTAGTGTTTGCTGAAATGTGTGGGTGCAGTTCTAATGGAATAGCCATGTTAATAAAGTTTATTTAACTTTTTTTTTTTACCTTTTTTTTGAGTGCCTTGGACTTATAATTTTGCTGTTTATCTTTATGTATCCCTTACCCAAAGATCACCTATACATTAATTACAGAGCAAGGAATTTTTCCATAGTATTTCATTTATATATAATTTTTTTTTTTATTATTTCTTGTAGGCATAGATGTTGGTATATCCTACGGTCATAATTTGCTTTCTTTAACAAAAACATCTGAAGTCCATGCTCATTTAGCGGGATAAATGTGTTTGTCTGCATGGTCTATGACCAATCCTGATAATTTCCCCCCTCACATTCCTCTTCCGTTCACCCTTGGGCAATGCAGACCAGATTTTCCCATAAAAGCGTGTATACAGCCTTGGAAGACAATGTGGCCAAGATATAAACGATCAACTAATGCGTGAAGAAGCGTCAGAAACGGACACAAAGTCCTCCGGGTGTGCTGACAGAAAGCCTTTAACAGCCATGATGGGACGTTTCTTTGATGTCCCTCCAAATAGTGTCGTTTTTACAATTGAGATCATAAGAAGCAAGAAAGTTACGGGTGGGCAGCAGCTGGATCTTTGTGTGTGTGTGTGTGTATGTGTGTCTGAGTGTGTGTTTCTTTGAAATGCAGAGGGTTGAAGGACGTTTAAACTGCAATTACGGAGAGCCAGAATAGGTTTATTTTGCCCAGTATGACAGCTAGATCAATTACCTCATTAGTACACACACACATACGCACACATTCAGGTTACAAAAAGTTCAAGGCTAAAAACATTTCTTTATTTTCTGTAGTTTTACAACTCCATCAAAAAATAATAATAATAAATAAAGAATCAAAGGAAACTTTCTTAAACTGAAAAGGCTGTAGAACTGACAAATGAAAGGGTTTTTAGAAATGACTAAAATAAGATCTAAGAGCAATAAAATCAATATTATAAACATAAAATATGATATTCATTTAAAGTGGTATAATTGTGCTATTTTATTTAATGTTTAAAATGGGTATAGCACACTCAAAAAAGCAAGAAAACATTGTGGTTTTGCAAAAAAGATTTTATAAAGAAAAAACATGGTGAGTTTTCTCAAATCTCTGTGAAATTCTTTCTGAAACAGACTGTCATGATAAATGCAGTAATTTCCCCTGCCTCTCTGAGCTCATGATGTCTGCTTTAATGTCCCAAAACAGCAAGTTTCAGTCCACCAATGTTAACCTTCTAACACTACCGTGCTGTTTGTTTGTTTATTTGTTTGCTTGTTTAACAAAATAGCAGATATCAGCATTACGGCTACTCATTTGTATGTCAAGTAACTTTTGAAAGCCTGCAATAAAGCATTTACATTCTTCATCTAAGGTTAAAAAAATAAATAAATAAAGATTTATTTTTCAAATATATATACATTGCAGCATTATCTCTTTCACTGCAATCTCCATAACAGTTCTCAGCATTGGTCAAGATGTCCACAGCTTACAATATAAGGGCTCTATTTTAACGATGTAGGCACAAAGTCTAAAGAGCATGGTGCAAAAGCATTAAGGGCATGTCTGAATTCACTTTTGCTATTTTAAGGATGGCAAAATACGCTCTGAGCCATGCCGCATAGTTTAACAGGGTGGTGCTTATTCTCTTAAGGAGTTATGGGTGTTGAGCATAATGTGCATTAAACCAATCAGTCTCATCTCCCATTCCCTTTAAGAGTCAGTTGCATTGTCCCATGGGGAATTTGCTGTTTACATGGTGGACTTTGTAAGTGGAAAAACTGAGTGCTTCACTAGCAAGAAAACAGCTAAACCATCTGCAGCATGAGAATAAAGAATGAGCCTCCTCTACTCTGTCTATTTACCTTCTAATTCTTTATTTTCACTCTTTACTCCTTTACTTTCGTAAAGGGAACGATGTTATACGCACTCTAGTGAACATATCCAGTAGCCTACATGTTTAATTTTATTTGTTAAGCGCAGGGAGTTATGGGTGTAATGGCGCAGTGGGTAGCACATTCGCCTCACAGCAAGAAGGTCGCCTCACAGCTAGAAGGTCGCTGGTTCAAGCTCCGGTTGGGTCAGTTGGCATATCTGTGTGGAGTTTGCATGTTCTCCCCATGTCTGCGTGGGTTTCCTCCGGGTGCTCCGGTTTCCCCCACAAGTCCAAAGACATGTGGTACAGGTGAATTGGGTATGCTAAAATCGACCATAGTGTATGAGTGTGAATGAGTGTGTATGGATGTTTCTCAATAATGGGTTGCAGCTGGAAGGGCATCCGCTGCATAAAACATATGCTGGATAATTTGGCGGTGAATTCCGCTATGGCAACCACAGATTAATAAAGGGACTAAGCCAGAAAAAAATGAATGAATGAATGTTAAGCGCATGTATGTAAAACTCTTATTTCTAGCAAATGATTAATATTAAAAAAGTGTGGTTATATTCAAACACACGTCCTGTTCCTATGCCTTATATGGTGATGTGTACATCTCCAAAACCCGACAGATGAACAAAACTTTTTTATTAAAACAAATATAAATGTGCATATAACAAATAATAATAATAACATTATACAAATGCAAATTGTCATTAATAAACAAAACAAAAAAAGCCTGCCCACATGAAAAAGGCATGGAGCAGTGGTTTTCATATTTATGTAGAAACTAATAATTTTTGTAATATTTTAATCCTTTAATTTTTTCATATGTAAAGATATTTGTGCATTGCTGTATATCCTGTGTGTATTCAGCAATGTGTAAGCATTTTGGACCTGCATAGGCACTGCCTAATTATATACTGCCTGTCCTGCAGTTGTTATACATTTGTTATGTACTGCTCTGGAACAGCTTAAGCAAAGAAACAGTTAAGCAAATTGAGGTTTTAAACCCCACCTTGTAGAGTTGAGGCTTCAAGTGATTTAATGAATCGATGGGAGTTCGTGACAAGCATACAATGATAAAAGGTTCGAGGAGGAGATGCAGCTATAGATGCTAGTTTTTTAATGCTCTTTTCTTGTATGTGTTTTGTTTTAATATTGGTCTGAAATCTCAATGAACACTTTGTGGATAAATATGTCTTGTTTTGGTCATAAAAAGTAACATTTTTAAAATAGATCGTCATAATTTAGGAGTGTTTGAACAAGTCGAGATTCAAACTCAGGCCATTTGCAGCAAAGTTACATTGTGAATGCGCACAGCCTACCAGACCTAGTGGTTCGAAACATTTTAGTCACGTAACCTGGTGTTTCAAAAGACTTTAGTCACGTAACCTGGGTGTTTCAGATCATGCTTCGGTGCAATGTTTTGAAACTTCAGATTCATCCCTAGTTTGACCATTGCCTGCTTGAAAATTCTTTGTAACAAACTGCATGTGGATTCTCAACTCCGTTGTCTTGTGTCCCTCCATTACAGTGACATTGACATATTTTGTGGAATCCATTTGACTGACAAGCATATTTGATGACTAAATAAAAAAAGCCTCCCACTCTGTTATATATTAAACATTATAAGATGTTTTTTCATGTTAAAATAGCAAATTTCAAAGACTGTGGAATGTCATAATATAAGTTCTGAATGTTATTTCTTTGAATATTTACTGTATATTTACTCTATGCATACAATAAATATACAATAAATATTAACAGTACTAACATTGATAACTTGTTTTTCAGCTCCTAGTGACAGAAAAAAATTTCAAAAGAACGCTTTGCATGCAGTGCTATGTTACAACAATCCACATTCACCAACCTCAAATAAATTCCTGCTGTCTTTCCCCCTGAACACGTGTGGTCCTGGTACTGTTTTCTGCTCATAAACCGGGTTTATATCCTGACAAAAATATCGGTCAATGTAATTAAAAGCAATAAAGATAATTACACAATTGTGTTTCAAAGGATTCCAGGGAAAAAATGTGTGAAACTTTTTTTTTTTATGTTTAATTTTAATTTTTATTCATTTATTTATCTTTACAATCACAGGAAATGAAAAAAAAATACATATAAACGGCAACAAGAAAAAAAAAGCATGCAGATAGAAAGCTGACACTAAGAAATAAATAAAACAAATAAAACGTTTAACAATCATATATAAAACTAAAAATACATACACCCAAAACAGTGCCTGCTAAAATCAAAACTATAATCTATGTCACGTAATACACTGCAAGCTAAAAACAACATAATATGAAATTAAACACAACATGTGACGTTTAGTTAAAAGCTCCAGTCTGCTTTTCTTCTTTGTTCGTCACAACTTAAATTGCTTGTACCAGAAGCTCAGCAATGTGAAACAGATGGCACAATTAGAGCATTATCATATTTGTAAATGAAAATGAAGAGTGGGGTTATTGGAGGGGCTCTGTCTGGCTTTGGCTGAGTTTGAGCTGTTGATTATAGTGATAACAGGACAGAGAACAGAGAGAAGCTTGCAAAGTAAACCTCGAGTCCGTGCCAGTGAGCTGCTGCTGTCCTGAGAAAACACATTTCTTAATTCTGAGCTATTATATTGTGTTCATATCTCTATTTGGATTTCTGCTGGGGTCCAGCAAACATACAAATGAAACAATACCTCCAACACTGCATCCAGAGACTACCAAAAAGTAGAACGGTATGCAGTACAATATGCAGTATATGATCTATCTATCTATCTATCTATCTATCTATCTATCTATCTATCTATCTATCTGTCTGTCTGTCTGTCTGTCTGTCTGTCTGTCTGTCTGTCTGTCTGTCTGTCTGTCTGTCTGTCTGTCTGTCTGTCTGTCTGTCTGTCTGTCTGTCTGTCTGTCTGTCTGTCTGTCTGTCTGTCTGTCTGTCTGTCTGTCTGTCTGTCTGTCTGTCTGCCTGTCCGTCTGTCCGCTTGTCTATCAAAAATAAATGTAATTTAAAAATTAATTAAACATTAGGTTTCTCCATATTTGACATTTAACACAACCAGGCATTTTAGAGTGCATCTCTCTATCTGATAGATCAAAAATATTTTTAAATGTTCATATTTATTTTTGTTAATAAAGCCAATAATCAAAAAAACATCTTAATAACACAATGCAATAATAACAATGCAATTATCCTCTCATTTCAGTCAATATTAATGAATGTGCATCGAGTGACCTATATACCATCTCTCATACTTGTAAGTACTTGTAATATGCATGTTTTATTATTATATACATAATACAGTGTGAAAATCTGAACGGAGATCTTAAAAAGTGTAAAATTTTGAACACGTTTCTGACTAAGCGTTCACACAGAATGCAGTGAGAGCGTTAAAGTAGTGAGAATGCTTTCATTTTAAATGGCAACTGGCGGCGAGGAGCAATGCGGTGTGACTTCGTCTGTGTTTGCATTAAGGAGAGTTGAAATTAAATAAAATTTTTGGGTAATGAGCTTTAGTGGCAAGTAATCGCAATGTTGAAGTTCACCGCTTGAGATGAGTCTAGAGAACACAGTCCTGTGAACTTTGGTTCCGACCTCAGTTGTTCCCAAAGGTTTGATTATTGTGGTTGCCAGATTTCCAATTATTTATGATGTTTCTTACAGTGACATATATATTTTTTAAAGTTACTGGTGAGTTGATGTGCATTAATGTTAGATTATTTGAAAATCTCACGATAACTACAGTACAAATCAGTATTGCTGCTTTAGAATATTTCAGACAAATGGACACATAGTGGATAAGTAGAGCAAAGCCACACCACACGCAAACACTTAATCTTGCATAGCAAAATTATTTTGATAAAAAGCACACAACATTTTCTTGCAAGAAAGCATACTTTTATGCGAGAATGCAACTGATTTGCTGAAATGCTGCAACGGCCCCTTTAAATACAAAATCAATGGCGGGACTAGACAGAACTTAGACGCTCGCTGCCTTCAGTGTGAATGCACAGTAATGCTTGAGAAAGCTGCACTTATTACTTATATTATTATTAATAAAGAATAAAGTGCACATTATATTACAAACAATAATTCTACTTTAATTATATGTAGATAATGTAGTACGCTAAATATACTTTCACATTTGATCAATTCACTATAAATAAATATTACTGACTAAAACTCTGACCCAAAATTTAAATTGGCCACGCAAATCTATTGACGTCATAAAACATCAACTAATCAATTCTGATCAAATAAACTTTCACTGCACATTCGCCAGCTGAGAGCCATGTGTTCTGCAGTAGTAGCACTAGCATTCAGATCACAATTATCTAGTGTTTAGTTTGGGCAAGAAACGCAATCGACAACAAACAACAGCTGGCTCGAATAAAAGACAAAAGTAAACAAACAACATTTGTCTTCGTTTGCGACTTTGCAGCTACTCGTATGCTGAATTCCTCATAAGAGCTTTGCTGCTGGTGATCATGCTGAGAGTGAATTGCGTTAAGAAGTGATGTTCTCTTCATAATGAACAGATCTGGATTAATGTCAAGCCTTTGAGAGATGGTACATCTAAATGTCACAGCCAAATTACCTGTTGCTAACAGATGCGGTCTTCATACAGCCATCCGAACTGAGCACAGATGTTTGTTGATGACTCTGCAGTAATGAAGAATATGAATCTTGATTTTTTTTGTTTGTAAAGAAAATAAAATTGGTCCGAAGAGTTGTTACAGAAGGTTTTCACTAGACTTTTTTTAGAATTATTTTTTTGCTATCCCTAATATGACAAAATTTGCAGCAATATTTAAAGATAAATTATTGTAGGCAACATTCCAATGTCTTTTTTTTTTTTTTTGCTGCTTTTCAAACTTCTTATGTAAAATAAGAAAAACCAATACAATTCTTGTAAATTTTTGTTTGTTGGGACACTTAATAGTGTTATGATGAATCCTTTTACACTTTTGTGTAAAAAAAAACATTAAAGGGCCATGAAACCCCCTCGTTTCAGCAGGGTGTTTTCACACCTCTACTTTGGAAAAAGTCAGAAAAGTGGGCGTGTCCAGCTCTGTTTAGGGGGGAGTGTCGGAGGAACTAAAGTGGGATGGTGTGGGAGTGTCTATTTGTGCACGCACGAGTTTAAGAGTCAAAATACACACCCACACAGACAGGAGAAAGTGATGGTGTTTACCCTACATGGACATCTGTAGTCGAATTATTTGCTGAATTATTAAATGTTGGACTTTAACTGCAGTTTGGCTCTTTCATTCAGGGAATTCATTCATGCCCCTCGCGACAAACGAGATATTTGATATTTGTATGGAACTGCTGCAAGCGTGTATTTTTCATGCAATGTTTGATACCGCACAGCGAATGAGAGAAAAAAAAAACTCCGCATTTCCCGGAAACTTAGATGCACACGGCAGGTAGCGTCAGAAAGCCACGTGTGTTATTCCGGTCACTAAATGCGGTGCTAACATTTCTGCACTCAGTGCAATAGTTAACTTAATTCGATACGAACAAACTGAATAAACAAAGAGCACTGGTCGCTCACTTACCAAATCTGTAGAGACAGGACAATCACCAGCAACTAGAGCCGCGTCTTTATGGAGAGAATACTACAAGCAAATCCAGATTTCAGCGTTTGCAGATGAGAACAGCTCTCAGGTAAACAATAAACCTCCTTAGACACGTAAGTTATTGTTGTCGAGCGTCGCGTACACTGTTAATCCACACGTGATCCAGATGAGCTCTCACAGAGAGAAAATGAAAACGAAACTTAACGGCAGCAAACTATAAAAGCAACACTTCACACTTGTTTTGCCAACACAACGTGGCGTCTTTGTGGTGTAAACACGGTGACACAAATGAATATTAATGAAGTTGCACAATAGAGCGCGCTGATTGGTTTGAACCAAGCCTTACTCATGCATTAATGTATCACACTGTAAGACGTAATAAGACTCACTCTGGCACAGGCGTCCAGTCTGCACGCTGGAATACAGGCTATTATGTCATGACCGTGACGCAGCTTCAAAAATTCGTTTTAAACAGGAAGTACGAATTTGCATGAAATAACGCAAAAACAACCAATTTACACTTTTTAGTGAAATATAGGTGTCCTAATAGTGTTTTTAGCAGTGTGGGACACATATACGTCTGTCAACAGCTCAAAAAATGTGTTTTGGTGTTTCGTGACCCTTTAAGGAGTATTGTGGAAACCAGCAATTTATTTGCATTCATAATAAATTATATGTATGTACATTCTAGTCTGTAGTTATATATACAACCAGACAAAAGTCTTGTCACCTATCCAAGTTTTAGGAAAAACAAATAATAATTTGACTTCTAGTAGATCATTTAGTATCAGAAGTGGCTTATATGAAAGGCAAAGGCTTTAAGATAAGATTAAAATAAGATTACGCTTATTTTACCAAAATAAAACATGTTTGTGCCTGATTTTTAACTATTTAATTAGGACAGTAAGGTCTGTCTTTGCTTTGACAAAAGTCTTGTCACTTAACAGAAATAATGTAGAGTGTAGAATATAAAGTTATGGTGCAGTGGAAAAATAATTAATATTGTGTGATTCCTATAAGCTTGGGCGACTGCATCCATACATCTCTGCCATGACTTAATTAACTTAATAAAGTCAACAAGAATGGCGAAGAAAGCGCTCTTGCAGGACTCCCAGAGTTCATCAAGATTATATAGATTCATCATCAATGCCTCCTCCTTCATCTTACCCAAGACATGCTTAATAATGTTCATGTCTGGAGATTGGGCTGGCCAATCGTGGAGCACTTTGACCTCCTTTGCTTTCGGGAACCTTGATGTGGAGGCTGAAGTATGAGGAGTGCTATCTTGCTGAAGAATTTGCCCTTTCCTGTGGTTTGTAATGGGCAGCACAAATGTGTTGATAGCTCAGGCTGTTGATGTTGCCATCCACTCTGCAGATTGATCGCACACCCCCATACTGAATGTGACCCCAAACCATGATTTTTCCTTCACCAAACTTAACTGAATTACGTGAGAATCTTGAGCCCATGTGGGTTCCAATAGGTCTTCTGCAGTGTTTGTGATGGTTGGGATGCAGTTCAACAGATGATTTACTGGAAAAAAAAATCAACCTTCTGCCACTTTTCCAAAAGATCAACTAGAAGTCAAGTTATTATTTGTGGCTATTACAACTGGGCTTGACAACAAGACTTGTCAGGTAAGTATACCATCACAAAATTATAATTTCTATAAGCCCAAGCTGCTTTTTGTTCTGTATTCTCACTATAAATCAGACAGTCAATTGAATGTCTGATAATAATAATAACAACAACAACAATATTAATAATAATAATAATAATAATAATAATAATAATAACAATAATAATAATAATAAAGGCACACTTTTTCAATCATGTTAATTCTGAACTAAAATTAAGTTGTCTGTGTTGTTTAATGGCTATTTGAACATATGGATGGAAATTATGCTGATAATATAATATAATATAATATAATATTAATATAATATAATGCAAAAATAATATAATATAATATAATATAATATAATATAATATAATATAATATAATATAATATAATGCAAAAATAATATAATATAATATAATATAAGTAGGTAGGTATTGCAGTAGGTAGTGCTGTCGCCTCACAGCAAGAAGGTCACTGGTTCGCTGGCGTTTCTGTGTGGAGTTTGCATGTTATTCCAGCGTTCGCGTGGGTTTCCTCCAGGTGCTCCAGTTTCCCCCACAGTCCAAAGACATGCCGTACAGGTGTATTGGGTTGGCTAAATTGTCCGTAGTGTATGAGTATGTGTGAATGTGTGTGAAGGGTGTAAAAACTTGCTGGATAAGTTGGTGGTTCATTCTAAGCCGACAAGAAAATGAATGAATGAATGAATAATATAATATAATATAATATAATATAATATAATATATTTTTTTACAGGATGTTTGCTAGATGGTTGCTTACTGAACTAAATCAGAGGATAAGATACTTTCCGGTGTGGAAAGATGTGATTCAATTCAATGCTTTAATAAAAGTCTAGATATTCTGTTCGACCATCAATCATGCGAAAATTGTGTCCATGCGGCGAGAAATAATAGCACATCTGACCCTAAATATGAGCAATAGTAATAGTAACACTTGCCTTTGCAAACACCACTAATGATATTTTTGCTTGAAGGGGGAGGAAGTGAAAGATGTCGTCTGTGGTGAGACCTGCAGGTCACTCCTTTCAGTGTGTGCAGGTTGTTAGTGATATAGCTGTTTGTAGTAACCAGCATTTTTTTTTTTTTGCCTGTGCTACATCTCAGCAGACTCCAAACACCTGAGAGAAAGAAAAAAAGACCTGTTTGCGAAGGCCAGTGGCTGCGCTGGAGTCCAGTAATGAACAATTACCCACATCCTCTCCACCAGCGCACAACACCTTCAGCCAGCAGCACAACAGGACACACATCACACATAATGATAGCATCAGAAAAGAAGAATCGCCTACAGCAGAGAAACCCTATCAGCTGCAGCCATCCATCTACGTAGCTGTCTTTCCATCTTTCTATTCATCTGTTCATCTATTCTACTAATCTGTCTATCCAAACCCAGCTTGCCAAAAATACAGTACAATTTCAATACAGTTTTCTACTATTTTCTTGTATATTACTGTATTATCAGCCTATCTGTTTGTCTTTGAACAATCTGTCAGTCTATTTGTCTATCCATTCATCAATCTGTTATCTCCATTGATCCATCCATCTGTCTTTCTATCCATCTTTCTGTCTTTCTATCCATCCATCTCTCCGTCCATTGTTATTTGTCAGATTGTGTTATATGACCCTGGTGAGATCTTGGGTAAAAGCCAAGGCGGACATCAACGGTATTTTATCAGACAGCACGATATACATTCAGTCACACAGACATCAGTCAGAATTGACTAGTTCTGCTTTTTATCATCAATCGTGTCAGGCTGACATCCTTGTTGACATACAGAATTAAAATGGTACCAGAAAAAAAACAAGTACTTGCATTAAAGTAACTATTGGAAAAAGGCTGATAAAAGACAATTTCTTAAAAGAGAATAATTAAACTTATACTTCAGTGATCTGAAAGTAATTATGATCATAAAAAGGAATGAGATATTAATATTAATTTAACATTATCTCAACCTGCTAGCAAAAAGTGTTTTTTTTTTTATGTGTTCTTTTTAAAGGACAGTCATGCATGCTAAAAGTGCATCCCAAATGACACACTTATACACTATACACTCATGCACCCACCTATACACTTAACCTAGGGTTGAGCTGATAAAATGGTATCAGTATTTATTGAGCAAACACCACTATCAAGAAAAAAAAAAAGTTTGGCATGATGTTTCAGCATGGGCTGGTTTAAGATTCTGACGGTATGATAACCTTGGATAAAAATTTCACGGTTCCATGGTATTGTGATTACAGCTCTAAAATAGGTCCTTGAACACAACAGACTTCATTTTAGACAAGAGAAACATTAGATCCTTGCTCTTTTTATGTTTTCGTGTTTTTGCTTTAACTGATTTGTTTTTACAAAATATTTTATTTTATTTTAATCACTGCCATTTAGTGTGTGTGTGTGTGTGTGTGTGTGTGTGTGTGTGTGTGTGTGTGTGTGTGTGTGTGTGTGTGTGTGTGTGTGTGTGTGTGTGTGTGTGTGTGTGTAAACAACCAAAATATCAGATCCTTGTTCTTTTAACCAGTGTTATGATTTTCTTGATTTACCTGAACTTTTTATCCATTATTTTTATTTGTATTCATTTTTTGATTCAGTGACATTTTTGTATAGACAACCAAAATATCAAACTATCAGATCCTTGATTTGTTTATACACTTTTTATTGTTTGTTTAATTTTAAACATTTAAATTATTTTGGAACAGTAAACATGTCAGGCTAAATAATTCACATCGTTGACTGCTTTCTTTATTATTTTGAAATGCAGGTTTCTTTACAATTTAAAACCGCAACTTTGGATATCTTTTCAGCTGGAGATACTGTTGTCCTAAAAAGAAAAAGAAAAAAAAACTGTGAAAAACAGAAAAATCGTACATACACCATAGGAACGTTACAACAAAAAGTTTTAAAACCTTGACTTTTCCAAACCACAGTATACCTTGAAAACGGTAATTGTCTCATGCCTAGAAGTGCTATAGTTTTATTAAAATATGTCAATAAACTTAAGGTTATTTCTAATTGAGGTGCAGGGCTTGTAAGTGCAAAAAGGGAGCAATGTGTACATGGTGTGCAAGCAACGCACATGATGCGCTTGCAATTTTCAGGTGCACCTAGTTAAATGTCGGAGCTGAAGCAATGGTTTGTTCGTTTTAATGTTCGTTTTTATGTTAGTTTTATTAAAACGGCTGATGGTCACCAAGTTACCACAGGTGCCAGGGTTGTGTGAGTGCAAAGCGCATTGAAAATCATAAAGAAATCCATGCACAGTTTCAAGTGCTTTTAGACATGAGATGCGAATGGTTGAGTTACATCATTGCCACCTGAGGTCAGGATAATACGTATAAAAATTAGTGTAAGGACAGCGAGGAGATTGTAAATAAAAAAAAAAAGGATGTCGTCAGAGTGGCTTTTTGGTTTCTTTTCTTTTTAATCCCAGCCACTAGCAGCCCATCCGAAATATTATTTAGCATAGGAGGTAATATCGCATTCAACTTCACAATTTGTAATGTTGCAATATGTAACAATATGTAACAATATGTATGAATAATGATGGTTGGTTCCTTTACTTTAAAGTTCAGATTTCATTATCATAATTTGTTTTGTTTACAGCATTTGAGTTTTACTGTACCATTATAATTGACACCTTACAGATGTAGATCTACTTTGAAGTTTGCATAGACTGTTTAGTGCTTACACTTTACCATTGCACACTTTCATTTATCAAGTTTAAGAGTCTCTTTAACACTTATGTTCATTTTATTATGAGACCTATAAATGGACAATATTTTTGTTAATTTCTTTGGTTTGCTTTTGACTATTAAAACTTTTTCATTTAATAATGTTGGTAAATTAAAATAAAGTGGTTAAATAAAAAATTCTGATATTCTTAGATGGATTGTAAAAAAAATCAATGATTATCAATACAGAATTATATGAAACATTATGTTGTGATATTTTATGTCTTGCCCAGCCCTAACGCAACCATTTATATGAGTTTAGTGTCATCCCAAAAGGAATAATAATAAGTTTTCACTAAACAGAACGTTTAAGGTTACCAAATTAGCTCAATAAATGACCACTTGTCATCAGTTCCACCCACATTCCCTAGTGACAATCACTTACATCAGAGAATTGTTCTAGCAAAATCCAAAATAAATAAACTAATCCTGTCTCGGCAACTGATAGCTCCTTCCCTTCCACTACCTGAGCAAAGCTGTGATCGTTGAGTTCATATAGTAATAAAGTGTTATCGGTCAAATAAGTGCATCACATTGACTGTGTTTTATATTATTATTATTTTTTATTTTCAGTGTGAATGCATTACTTATATTAATAATATGTAGAGTTTCATTGCAAAACGAGATATATCCATTTTGAGAAATGTTGGTTATTTGACATTATTAAAGCCATCAATAGTCAAGTTCATTCACAATATTTATACATTAAACTATTACTTGAGCTCAGTGAAGGCAGGAACACAATATTCTTCAAATCCAGGATATTTATTATTTAACTTTATGTCCATAAATAGTTCATAAATAAGTCAAAAACCATGCCAAAATGCAACATATTAATTTCAACATTGTCAAACATCTTAAATTGTTTAAAAAAAACAATATATCATAAATATATGGAATAGTATATACAAAGTCTGATTAATAATAATAAGATTCTGTTAGTTTTGGTCAGAATGTGCATAAAATAACTTTTTTTTTTTTTTTTTTTCGCAAAATGCTATATATCCACCTTAGGCTATATTCTACTACTGTAATACCATTAAGAAAATCTAGTGAATCAATGTTTTGTTTGATAAGTAAGATTAAGTTAATTAGATAAACGACTTGTAGCTTGTTACAGAAAGAGTCGAGGCTTCTTCCAAGCTGCTGCTGAAAACCAAACCTGTATGATCAGAGCGGGCGGAGTGTCACAGTTCTTGCCTCTGTTGCACAGAGTCAGCCACACAAGATCGCCTCACCCCGTCATATTTAATGAATTCATTCACTGTAATAATAATAATAATAATAATAATAATCATTACATCATCAGGGCCTGAACAGCCACTGTGGCTATAGTTGCGTTTCCAGTCACAATTTCACGCAAGAAACAGGTAGAGCACACGCATTTTAAACAGTCGCGTGCATCACAACAGCTTTTGGCGCAAGTGATCATCCTCTCATTCGGTATTCACAGAAATTATATTCACAGACCAACATTACTCTCATTACTGAGCAAACTCGGAGCACTTCACCGGTGATGACTCTCTTACCAGGGGATGCCGAGCTTGCGCAGCATCCTGAACGCTCTCTATTTGTTATATCTCACTTTGTAAAGAAACTGGTCTGGCACATACCGCGTTTTGTGAAAAAAATTTATTTTGTACTAGGCCTAAAATGTACATTTTTGAATGTTATTAATGGCAGCAATTTACACATAGATTAATGTACGTCTGAACAGTGATTTCCAATAATAAAATCCAATTGTCAAAAAATGGCGTTTATCACGTTATGCCACCAAACTCTTCATATATATATATATATATATATATATATATATATATATATATATATATATATATATATATATATATATATATATATATATATATATATATATATATACACATATACATATATATATATATATATATAAAGGGTTGAGGGATGGTAGGAGTTGGGGGTTGACAAAGGTGAAGAGCTGGGATGGTGAAGAGCTGGGGGGTAGAAGGAAGTTTGGCACCCTGATAGCATCTATAGGGACCCCAAAGTGCAAGAGCCCTTAACATTGTCCTAACTTGCCCATTGACACCCCCCTCCTGTCTCCCTTTAGCGGCACCCCTGCAATACCTGAAATCATCTCGCACATCAAATTTCTGAGAGGATCCATACACCATGTGCTTCGATACGAGTTTCGTTTCTCCATCAAACACGGTCTGACTGCTCAAGAAATCAAAACTCCTATCAGCAATGAAACTGAGAAGCATACTTCCCCATTTAAATGATGCAACGTGTAAATAACGGGCACTAATCTGCCCCTCCGCCCTCTGCCCTCCCACACTCCCATTCTCTTTTTCATCAAGTCCCCGCTCATTCTCTCGCTCTGTCTGTTTTTACGAGGTGTAACCGTTCTCAGTTTTACAGTAATGGAGGGGCTCATTATCCCTCCATTTCATAATCCCTGCATGTGTGGCTCTCTCGTTTTAGAAGTGTGACTCTCTCACTCTCTTGTTGAGGTGCTTTTTAAAGACATGCCACCCTTACCAAGGGCTCTGGAAATAAGATGTTTTGGTCATTAACTTTTATCCCTTGACTGGGTGAGCCATTTACAAGAGAATGCCAGAACCTCAAAGTCATTAAAAAATCTCCAAGATGGTGACCAGTAAAATGAATAAATGACTGAGTCTGAAGTGAGATTATTAGAGAAGCCAAATTATCTGTGTTTATATATAGTGGTCTTGAAAAAAAAAAAAAGAATTGTTGCATGGCCTTGTCTTCTTTTCTAATTAAGCATTTCCTCGGAGACAAAGCAGAACTGTGTCATGCGTGTCAAAACATCTTCTAAAGCAACGTTCTCTGCATTACTCTGGTAAATCAGGCAGAGGAATCAAGGGATACAAATAAATGGAAGTGTGAAATATGACTATTTTAGTTCTTGTAGACCTTGTCCTTATGGGTTAGGAGGGATTACTTTCACAATTGATGGTTGAGTAATGGTGGCCATTAAAAACGTTAAAGTGAAAGCCACAGCAGGGTACTTACCAGTTGCACATTATGCCCAGTGCATTGTGGGTAACTTGGCCATTTCTTGGGATTTGGGCGAGAAATCATTGCGTCAAGGCATTATGTGCGGCTGTGAGCCCTGCAATTTAGAGCCGCTGATTGTATGTGTGAGCGAGTTATGTGTGCTAAAATGTTCAGCCTGTGGTGCATGTATAACAGTTTATGCTTGACAGACATGCCTTTGGAAAAAAAAAAATTAGAATAAAATATTATAACTATAATAATAATAATAATAATGATAATAATAATAATAATAATAATAATAATAATAATAATAATAATAATAATAATAATAATAAATTAATAATAATAATAATAATAATAATAATAAATACATAGTAAACCATATATTATTATTGTTGTTATTATTATTATTATTATTATTATTACTACTACTGCAACTAAAATTATTATTATTATTAATACTAATACTACTACTACTACGACTACTACTACTACTAATAATAATAATAATTATTATTATTATTATTATTATCTGCTTTATTTTCACAAGGTAAAAATGAATATGGCCAGTAGTGCAAGCCCTAATATGCTCTCTCATCTTCAGATGACTGTTCAGACAGTGTTTTGGACGACTGCCGGGATAATTACTGAACGCATTTGTGCTTAAATTGATTCATTGATGGTCGATAAGCTTAATTGATAAAATTATTAACATTCCCAGTCATTTTCAATGCGAGCGCTGTAAACCATTAGTGGAGGTCAATTACAATTTTGATTATTTCACAATCTGTTTTATAGATTAGGAAAAATACGTCAGCAAGATAAATGGCAAAGACCGGTCGGGTATTATAAGTTGAACCCCATAAAGGACATTACATTGTCATCTATCATACAAAGAATTAAAGAGATTTGACATGGTATCCTTCATTAAAAATTATATCCTTTACCCACTGTCTATTACTTTCGTGGATTTTTGTTTAAAGGAACTGGCAAATGTTGAGATTACTTAATGCATGATATTCTTATAAAACTACCTTTTTATAATAACAACAACAAACAACAACAACAACAACAACAATAAAAATATAAGAAAAACTGCTTGTGGAATCATATATGCAATGTGGTGAGACAAACATAGACAGGTCATGTAAAAATATGAGGTTTAAAATGACTATTGTTTGAATTAAGCATTCTGCTATAGACAATGTGTTATTTTATTTTATTTTTTTTAATTAAGCCATTACTAATCCAGCTATAACGAACATTAGAAAGAGCTAATGCCTTTTGCTTTAAGGCATGTTCATGCATACCTGCTAAACACTACTCAATTCTCTTCCTTGTATTAATTAGGACAATTAGCTAGCTACTGAGACCAATTAATACAGTCATAATTCAGTTCATTTTGTATGCATGTGTTGCAAACACACAAACAATTCTTTACTCTGAGACTACAAATCCCTATTACTCATTAAATGGTTGCAACACACACTATTTATGGTATATTTGTACAGGATATATCTGCATATGTCTTCTTCTAAAAGTATTTTTGTTTTACTTTGGCTAGAATAAAAGCTTTTTTTTTACTTTAAATAAAAATTTTATCATTTTAAGGACAATAAGTTTAGCCCCTTAAGCATTTTTTCTTCAATTGGCTACAGAATAACCACTGTTATACAATGACTTGCCTAATTACCCTAACTTCCCTAATTAAACTAATTAATCCAGTTAGCCTTGCACTTTAAGCTGAATGCTATCTTGAAAAAAAGCTAGTAAAATATTATTTACTGTCATCATGGCAAAGATAAAATAAATCAGTTATTAAAAATAAGTTATTAAAACTATTATGTTTAGAAATGTGTTGGGAAAATCTTATAGTATAAAAAGAATAAAATAATTCAAATTTAACAGGAGGGTGAATAATTCTGACTTCAACTGTGTGTTTGTGTACTTAATAAATGAATTACTAATTTAATTACATTGTTAACTAATAGATACTTACATCACACAAGCTGCACATAAGTACATACTACCGGTCAACATGTTGGGGTCAGTAGGCTTTTAAAATGTTTTAAAATTAGCTTATTCTGCTTACCAAAGCTGGATTTTTTTTAAAAAAATACAGTAAAAATAGTAAAATTGTGAATTGCATTAAAAAAATAACTGTTCAAAAGTAGTTTTTAAATAGTTAATCAAATAAAATACGAGTCATACGATCCTTCATAAATCAATCTAATCTCAATAAGTATTATTATTATAAATATTAATATTACTACTATTATTATTATTATTATTAATATTATTATTATTATTAATTTAATAGCAATAAAAGCAATAATGACTGAAGTAATAATTTCATTTGAAACTACATTGAATTAACATAAAATTTGAATAAATATTTAACATTTTCTTTTACATTTGATAAATGTCGCCTTGATGAACATAATAGGGTATATGCGGAAGTATGCAGAAGGACTTTTAATTTGCCAGTAACCTGGTCAAGCGATGTATGCCATTGCAAAATCAGCATGTACAGGGTCTTTTTTCTTTAAGAATCAACAATCTCCACTGGCTGAGTGAGATCATTTATTTTACCCCGGTATATTCAATGGAGCTTCTGCACTAACCCTGACGGTCGCATGCACGGCTTTTCATTTCGTTTTACTCTTAAAGAACTGAATAAATGCCAAAGTCTATTTACATAATTATATTTTAATTGCATTACAACATTAATGCTGTAAAAGAAACTGTAAAAAAATAGAAAAAAAGTCACATTAACCGCTCACCGGAAGTTTATTGGTATGGAAAGAACCATTAACTCCGCATATCCAAAGGGTGTCCAAACTCAGTCCTGTAGGGCCGGTGTTCTGCATACTTTAGCTCCAACTTTCTTCAACACACCACCCTGGAAGTTTCTAGTTTACAAAGAAAGAGCTTGATTAGCTGGTTCAGGTGTGTTTAAGTGGGGTTAGAACTAAAATATGCAGGACACCGGCCCTCCAGGACCGAGTTTGGACACTCCTGCCCTATATAATTCTTTATTAAAAAAAAAAAAAAACTGACCCCAAACTCTTTTTGGGTACATACATATATACACTGAGGAAAATGATTCAAAGATGATTGCTTAGATTTACTAAACGGTTCTAAACTACTTATTTTGGCTGAATTTTAACCAAACAAATTAAATTTGAACATTACAAAATTCAATTTGTTGGTTTAAAATCAACCCACATAAATTGTTTGCAACAATTTTGCAGAATAATTTTTTCAACATACATACATACAAACATACATCTGCCTGCAGTTATAATATCTGATCTGCATAGCTGTCATACTGCACTGATGAATGAGTTTTGTTCCTCCGCTGACCACTGCTATTGTTCCAGCAAGGGTCTCTTTAAAACCGGAGCTGTTGTGAAAGCAGTAAAACACACTCTCAATGTCTCAGCTGTGAAACACGTTTCCACCCTCTGTGGCAAATGAGAAATGACTGCGGTGGCACTCCCGTGGACTAATATAAAAAGAGCAATGGGTCACTCCTCGTCCCTTCCTGATGACTCTCAGAAGAAAGCCATTTCTCTGGAAAGCTTCAGTGATGATGAGAAAACTACCGATTATCATTCAGTCTGTTGCCAAACATGCATTGTGCACATACCGACATGCCAATCAGACATACATCAACCTGCTTTAACTGGTGCGTTTGTCATCGCACACAAGCCCGCACATAATTTTAAGGACGTATCATCATTCCTTGGAACGCATCAAAGCAAGTCTTTCCAGCCTCGGGACAAAGCCCTGGTGCTGCTGACTTGATCCCTTTGAACTGGATTTAAAAGTAAATATGCTGTTCTCCTGCGGCGCGCCAAAGCGTCAGACGCTGCATAACGGTACCCTCACATTCTTACCAGTAAACCTCAGCAGTTTCTCCACACGGTACAAGCCCGTTTGTGTGTTTTCAGGCGAAAGAAAAAAGAAAGACAGCAGGAAACAGGAAATAAGAAGGGACTGGGAGAGAGAAATGCTCAGGACAATTACTGTGATTTTTTTTTTCTTTGTAAGATTTAAGTGCACCAACTCTTTCCTCACACTAACTAAGTGGACATATTTGTCTCATTTTAATGCTGGTTATTCATTTCACATTTTTATTTAAAAAACAAATGTTACACACATACTGTTTGCTGTAGAATGCACACATTTTGAAGCTCAATATCTATCTATCTATCTATATATCTATCTATCTATCTATCTATCTGTCTATCTGTCTGTCTGTCTGTCTGTCTGTCTGTCTGTCTGTCTGTCTGTTCGTCCGTCCGTCCGTCCGTCTGCCTGTCTGTCTGTCTGTATCTGTCTATTTTTGTTTCCATCCATTGGCTATCTGTGTTTTCATTCATTCATTCATTTATTCATTCATTTATTAATTTTGGATATTGTTACCAATATCCTTTTTTTCTGTTTCCATTTGTCTGTTCATTTATCCGGCTTTATCCATCCATCCATCCATCCATCCATCCATCCATCCATCCGTCCGTCTGTCTTTCCATCTATTCATCCTTGATCTATCTATCAACATTAGAATGTGTCCTGCTTCAATTTAAAATGAATTTTTTTCTCTATAACATTCAGTATAACACTTTATCTGCTTCTTAGGGCTGGGCGATTTGGCCTAAAATCTAAATCTCGATTTATTGAACATTTTGACTCGATTACGATTAATGAACGATTATTTAATCCATTTTTTTTTTTGCCCTCATAGTTCACTGTACAGTAAATATGTTCACATATTACCAGTGAGAGATTTTTGAATAAAGCGTGCATTACTTGATTTTAAATTAATTGAAGAAAGCACACACTTTCTACTATCTATGATTAGTTATTGAACATCAATGTTAAACAACTGAATTAATCTGCACTGGCCATGCTAGTCACCATTATCAAACCGATCAATCAAAGCTTGTGCTATGTGCCTTTGGGACAGGTAGTTAAATTTTTTGAAAGGTGCACGAGTATGTGCACCATACGCGTGCACTCAACGCAGAAGTAAAAATCAGTCTTAACAGAGCTGGGTTAAGTGACACACGCAGTAGGGAAAGTAATTGAAAAAAATTGACCTGAAAAAATTAGACAGATTATAGGTTATGAATGTCGATTTCGATTTCTGTTCGATTAATCGTCCAGTCCTTTTACTTTGCCTATTTTAGTATGACCAATAATACAAAGTACAGGTCAACATTTCTGCCTTTTTAGTATTACACAAACAAGGGTCTCTGATGATGTATTAAAAAGATATACACATGTGCGGTTGTTATTAAAACAACAACTGGTATAGATTGACAAAGATGAATAAATCAGGACAGAAAATGTATTTTGTGGTAAATTATTCTAACCACCTCAGAGTTGAAGATCATTCAAAACACAGACACATACTCACACTTCAATGTTGATCTATCTAAAGTGGATTATATTGGATTTATATCAAATTTACACCAGCATGCGCTTAGCCAAAATGTTAAACAGCACCCGTGGTTTCTCTATAATGACTTTGGCATGAAAGCAATAGCGTAACTTTCACACCGATCCTGAATCAGAGCTGTCCTGAACACAGTATGGCTTTGACACCAGGAGACTAGATGCTCTTTGGTTTCTGTGGTTTCTGTATGTCAGCCACTAAACTTTATTTCTGCTGATGTTTTGTCTACCGCATGCAGGCAATGTCTACACGAATACCATTTGAAACTTTAATTGTGCTCTGGAACATACAGTGTGCTCTTTGTCGGCTTACCACATAGTCTTTTATAGCATTGAACTACTCTATAATTGTGGAAAAAAATATTGTTGACCAATAATGGTAAAATTAACAAACAAAATATGACAAATAGATAGGTGGACCAAGTATGAAGCATAGCTAGATAGACAAAAAGATGGATGGATGGGTGGATAGATAGATGGATGGAAAGACGGACAGACGGATTAACAGACAGACAGATAGATAGATGGATAGATAGATGGATGAACACACAAAGAAGGATATTGGAAAACAACAATTGAACAAACAAACAAATGAATGGATGAATGAATGAATGAATGAATGAATGAATGAATGAATGAATGAATGAATGAATGAATGAATGAATGAACGGACAGACGGACGGACGGAAGGATGGACAAATGGATGGACAGACGGATGGATGGACACAGATAGACAGTGATGGATAGATGGATTAAAATACAGATTGACTAAAAGACAGATATAATCAAACAAAGGATATTGGAAACAAATTGATGGATGGATGGATGGATGGATGGATGGATGGATGGATGGATGGATGGATGGATGGATGGACGGACGGATGAACGAACGAACGAACGAACGAACGAAAGGACTAAAAGATGGATGAATAAGCAAAGAATCTTGGAAGCAAATTGATGGAGGGATGGATGAATGGATGGATGAATAAACTAATAAACAGAAAAAAGAGGATATTGGCAGTGGACAGATGGATAGATTGATGAATAGACACAGATGACAATGGATGGATGGATGGATGGATGGATGGATGGATGGACTAAGACAGATGGAAACAAACAAACAGAATATTGGAAACAAATTGATGGATGAAACAAATGGACAGATGGATAGATGAATAGACAGAAACACAAAAAGAAGAATGCTGGGAAGGAAGGAAAGAAGGAAGGAAGGAAGAAACGATGGAAAAATTGAAGAAATGAATGAATGAATGCAGATAGACAATAGATGGATGGCCGGGTGGCTGGTTGGATGGATTGATGAATGGATGGATGAATAGACAGATAGAAACAAACAGAAGATATTGGAAACAAATTGATGAACAGATGAACGAATGAACAATGATAGACAATGGATGGATGGATAGACTAATAGACAGATGAAAACAAACAAAATGATATTGGAAACAAATTGATGGATGACACAGACAGTAAGGCGGGCGGGCGGGCGGGCGGGCGGGCGGAGGGAGGGGGAGAGAGAGAGGGAGGGAGGGAGGGAGGGAGGGAGGGAGGGAGGGAGGGAGGGAGGGATGGATGGATGGATGGATGGATGGATGGATGGATGGATGGATGGATGGATGGATGGATGGATGGATGGATGGATGGATGGATGGATGGATGGATGGATGGATGGATGGATGGATGGATGGATGGATGGATGGATGGATGGATGGATGGATGGATGGATGGATGGATGGATGGATGGATGGATGGATGGATGGATAGATAGATAGATAGATAGATAGATAGATAGATAGATAGATAGATAGATAGATAGATAGATAGATAGATAGATAGATAGATAGATAGATAGATAGATAGATAGATAGATAGATAGATAGATAGATAGATAGATAGATAGATAGATAGATAGATCTAATTTTAATATTTATTCATTAATTTCTTTTTTTACCTTATACAAATGCTTTTTGCTTTTTTCACATTCTTACCAGATCCAGAAGCGTGCAGGAAGATTACACTGCAGATGAAGCTTAATTAGTGTCTAGTTGAGCCAGTGTGCTCTCAGCGGTCTCGTCAGGCCACACAGTGATGTTGAGCTGGCGTGGGGTCAATAAGAATCAGATTGGTTTCGACCACTTGAGTCGGACAGAAGCAGAAGTGATGCTACTGATGGGTTTCTAGTGTCCCTTTTGGACACTCTGCATAATACTTAGTGATTTGCATAAACAACTGACTTAAAGTAAGAAATAGTTTATCTAAAATGCACTTTATTATTTAGGGAAAAAAGACACTGCATGTTATGTGTGAAACATTGCTTGCCCATAGTTGCATGAAAGCCAAGGTCAGGATTTTACTACTTCATCAAATTACGGTTAGTTTTTATTTGTATGCATTCAGATCATTAAGAAATATATGGCACAGGTCGCATGGCAGTACTTTGATGATACTTTTAGGTTTTGTTTTTAAAGGTTTAAATGAATTGCTATTCACTGCCATTATGAGGACAATGGTGAATACATTTGTTTAATTTCCTTTTATTAAAAAGGACCATGTTAGAACACGTCAGAACATTTAAATGGTAAGTAGTGGTGACTGGATATATCATTCTAAGTCTGAAAAAGTTAGTTTTAGTCACTTTTTATTCCATCCAAAAAAGTGTCTCTGTCCCGAATAGTTGGCCATGTAAATCATGCTTTTGAGATTAAAGGCTGCACAGAATGTTCTCATTGCACATTGTATACACGAACACACTTTATAAGAACTTTTTAGATGTGTTATGCATGAAGTTTTCCAGGGTGGTTACAGTGGTTGATCTTCAAGCAGGCTAACTAGCTTTTTAAACCTGTAGCTTTAGGGTGATCGTATGGGAAGATCTGTGAAATGTAATATATTTAAACTCAACATCAATGACAAGACAGGATGTCTGGCAGATAAAATTACTGTATCGGATGCTTCCAGTGAAGTAAGGAGTTTTTCCTGAACCTGTATTTTCAGGTTCAACAATGTTAGATTTTATTCATAGAGATGGAATCTGACAGAGAGAAAGATCAGATCTGGTAAGAAGAAAATGAAAGCCTTAGAAATGGTCAAAAAAAGAGTAGCATGCTCAATAATTCAATCTGTTTTTTGTTTTTTTTTAAGATCTCTTTTTGGGGCATTATTGGCCTCAATACTATGCAATTTACAATAGTATACACTCAAAAAAAAAAGATGTTTGCTGTTTGGTCAAAGTACTTATTTAAAATAGACTGACAACACAATTCGTGTTTTTTTGGGGGGGGAGACAACTAATTTGCTTTATGTTCAATACAGGTATATTTGTAAAAATGAATAAGTTAACTTAATTATTTCATGTTGTCTCAACACAAATTGATTGTGTGGAAACCAGCAAACTCTTGTTCATTCATTCATTCATTCCTTTTCTGGCTTGAACCAGTGACCTTCTTGCTGTAAGGCAGGGGTGTTTAAACTCGGTCCTGGAGGGCCGGTGTCCTGGTGAGTTTAGCTCTAACCCTAATCAAACATACCTGAAGCAGCTAATCAAGCTCTTACTAGATACACTAAAAACTTCCTAGCAGGTGTGTTGAAGCAAGTTGGAGCTAAACTATGCAGGACACCAGCCCTCCAGGCCACCACCACCATGCCGCTACTCTTGTTCATATTCATTTATTTTATAAAGTGCATGTTATAATAATGTGATTTAAAGCTGAATTGTAAGTATCTGTAATTTCTGTATTTGATGTCACGTGATTCTTCAGAAATTATTCTGATTCGATATGCTGACTTGTGGTGCTCAAGAAACGCATCTTACACATCTGTACTCAAAAAAAAAAAAAGTTATACATCTGTACTATGTAAAAAAAAAATTTTGGTTTGATTTACCCAATTTGAGGTCAAATACGGTGAAATATGTTTGAAGTTTTAGTGATCTTATTTATTTGTCCATATTTTATGGACAGGCGGACTAAAACACAGATAGAAACAAGTATATTGGAAACAAACTGATGGAGGAATAAATGAATGAATGAATGAATGAATGAACGAATGAATGAATGAATGAACACATATGACGATGGATGTGTTGGATAGATGAATGGATAGATGGATGGATGGACTAAAAGACAGATTGAAACTAAAAGAAGATATTGAAAACAAATTGATGGATGAATAGATGGACAGACAGACTAATAAACACATGGAAACAAACAGAAGGAAAGGAGTTTGCTATGCTGACTTGTGCTCAAGAAAAATATCTTATACAGTTGTATTTGGTAATTATTTTTTTGTTTTTGTTTGATTTAACCAAAGTTTAGGTATAACAGGATCAAATCCAACCATTTACATTTCTACTAATCTTATTGATTTTAAATATCTAAAATATACAAAATACATATGCACTGTCAAAAAAAGCCAAATGCAGTTTTCAAGCAATGCTGGCGGCTTTTATGAGATAAGTAAACATGAACATCACCACTGGGAAAAAACATTACATAAAATACTAAGAAAATGATGTAGATTAGAATGTCTTAATTATATCTTAATAGCAATAAAGCTACAGCATCTTTCAGTTGAATGGTTTGTGTGGTACAACTACTGTTATTTATCTTTTACAAGACTCTTCTCCAAGTGTTTCCTAATGCATATGCTCTAAAATGTCCTGCAGTTCACTGAACTGAATTACACTGAAATTAAATTAAACTAAACTGAATCTAGAGGAACAGGACTGACTACCTCAAGAAACAATAAGATCAATGACTGCGAACATTCAAACTCACACACAATTTAACATCCAAACACACACTAATCCGCTTGTGATGCATCTGCTAGAGTGATGAAAGTTTTTGTTTTGCAATCTCAGACCCACAGCATAAGGTAAAAGCAGCCCGTATTTTCATCAAGGCCACAATATATAGCGCATAAAATTTGCATTCAACTCTACATCTGTTCCCGAAGGCAAAAATGACTGGTTAAGCGGTTGATTTTGTGTGGATTTAAAATCATTACTGAAACTGTGCCATTAGAGAGCTGGCATTTCATTTGACTGGTGCACCAAATCTTACTAAATATGGTAATAATTTAGCTAGCAGTTGGAAGCGGTTTATTGATTTAGGTGTTGATGTAGATGTGCTTCTGCCGCCCATTTGTGTCTTATGAATATTCCTATTTGTTTAATTAGTGTAACTGGGCAGCAGGGGAGAGAGTCGGGGCCAAAATCGAGAAAGGCTAAAGCCTGTGTTTTATTAGATTTAATGTACTTTATTTTGTTTTCGTTTTTTTGCCAGTTGTATATTTAGGCAGAGCGGGTGAGAGAGTGCAAACAAATTCCACTGCCAACAGCAGCACATGCACAACAAACCCAATTTCATTTTCAATTGGACTCTCAAAGATGTGATCACAATGGGGCGAAATTATTTTATAAATTAACATTCCTAAAATATACGAAAAGACTATGTTGACCATGAATTTTCAATCTTCGCAAGTCATTTCAAACTAATAATTTGTACATTTTATAGATTTAGATACTTTCTTTAGTTCCCAAAAACATTCTTGCAGAAGAGACAACCTATTTTTAATTTAATATTGCTTAAAATTATTTTCATAATAAAATGTATTATTTTTTACAATTAAATTAAATTAAATTAAATTAAATTAAATGTCACACTTTATTTTGATGGTGTGTTTGTTGAATTTAAGTTACATTGCATCTACATGCCAACAAATTCTCATTAGATTATAAGTAGACTGTTAGGATGGGGTTAGTGTAAGTTGACATTTACTTGCAAAGTTTCTTATAGTCGGTTAAATGTCTGTTGAAGGAGCAGTATCAGCAGATATTAAGCAAACAGTCTACTAATACTCAAATGGACCATCAAAACCAATTACATTAAATCAAATAATTAAGTGTAAGTGTTAATTTGTACCTTGCTTGATTATTTTAAATAATTAACATTTACTTAACCTTTTGGAGCTTAGTGGCCACATAGGTGGACAGCACATTTTAGCTCCTAAGTGACTATTTAAAATACTTTGAACTCTTTATATTTTGTAACAGACATACAGTGTCATCCAGAAACTGTTTTGCAGCATATGAAATGTCCCAAACACTATTTTTCACTGTCCAAAATGGGAATTTTTTTTTTTACTCTGTGATAGTCGAAACATGTTCAAAAAATGTATATGTTGTATGCATTAAAAACAGACAGGAAAAAGTGTTTTATGTCAATTCAGACCACAAGTCCACATATATGGACATAATTTTTCTCTAAAAGTACATCATATCAAAAGATGATCCTAAGTTTTATTCTAATTAGGTTCCAATAAGCCCAAAACTGTGGAGGTAAAGTAATCTTATCTTAATACATATACACACACACACACAAAATCTCATTATAAATGGTTATGAATATTCATTGTGCAGATTTATATTATTAAATGAGAAGTTGTGCCAACAGCTGAGGTCAAACAAATAGCTGAAATCATTTCTCACTAACTCCAGCCAAACCGACTTTCACCATGACTAGCTCAAAGGTCAACAGCAGATATCATCCATCTTTTACAAGCTGGCTGGACCATCGAGCACATAAACACATTTCCAATTCCATCTAAGCATAATAAACAAAACTAAAGATCCCCTGCTCAAGATAGATGGAAGACAAATCATCCGAGAGATTCTATAAACGTTCTGACATCTTTGATATGTAAAAGTAGATGACCGGTTTGTCAGAGTTCATAAATAATCATTATGTTAAGGGAAATTGGATTCGAAATTAAGTTATAAAACTATGCTCATATTAGGTGTGTATGTTAGCAACATGCTAATTCATGATAGAAACTAATAACATTATTTTCCAACCAACTAATCTAACCATCCATTCAACCACACAAGCAACCAATCTAACCATCCATCCAACCAACTAATTAACCATTGCTAATGTTAAAGGATAACAGTTTAAACCATGCTTAAACATAGTGAATCATTCAAGCAACGTGTTAAATTTGGCAACATACTGTGCTAGAACAATTTTAATTCTTACAAACCTTCTACTAAAAATACCTCAACTGTGAGCAATATGTTAATCGTGCTGGAAACTTGCTAGCAATATGTGAAAACATGTCAGAGAAATAGTCGAAATGTGCTTGCAATAATTTGTGCTTGCAATGGTTAAAGTGTTTTCCTAAAACATATTTACCCCCTAACAAAGAACTAAAACATGTTGGTAAAAAGCACCAGTTTAAACATGCTAACATCACACCAACAATGCTAAAATATAGCAGCATTGAGAAAACAAATGCAATAAACATGCTAGCAAAAAGATAAAATCATGCATTCAGTGTGCTAAAAGATGTTAACAGTGTACTAAAATGTTAACACATTAGCAATGTTAATATATATACACTGTAAAAAAAAAAAAACTGTATTTTTATGGTTTTTTTCCGGCAGCTGGGGTGCCGAAAACGGGTGTTAATTTACAGAAATTTACTGTAAATTTACTGTAAGGTTGAATATCAGAAATTTACCTGAAATTAAAATTTAAAAAAATTTCTTTAATTTAATGTCTGTTATTTTACAGTGAATTTCTGTAATTTAACAGCCATTATTATACTTTTTTTTCCGGCACCCCAGCTGCCGGAAATAAACCGTAAAATTAACAGATTTTTTTTTTTTACAGTTTAGCAGTATGCTGTAATGATATCCACAATAAACCAAGATATGTGGTAATACATGCTAGCAGTGTGCTAAACGTTAATAACATCATAGCAATGTGCTCAAACCTACTGTATTAGCAGTGTGTTATGTGGGTAAACATTGTATTTGCGAATCATATTAATAATGTATTAATATTTCTAACTAGACTTTCTCAAGCTTCAATAAATGCGTCTATATAGCTAAAACATAGTTTAAATAGTATTGTGGCTTTATTTATGACAAGTATATCAAAGAATGCCTGCATTTAAAAGTATATCTAGCCTAATCAGTTCCCAAAGGAACAACTTTGGCACTAGCAGGATGGCAGAATACAGCCCTTTAGAGAAATATACTTGTGAGTTTCCCTAATTAATCTTAAAAGTCATGAAGCTATACTGAATTGATTTCTTTTTCTTGATATTTTAGACAAAATATCAAACTGTGGTGGCCACAGTGGTCAAACAGAGGAAATATTGAAAAATGATGTGTATGTGTGCATGTGATCCACTTTGGCTGAGAAACTCTTGGCACCCTGAGCAAACTTCACACATTTCCTCTCATACACTATGTGTGAGGGAACGATCGCGCTGTTTTAACATTCAAAGAACAACAAACAAGAGGAAATGTTTTACTACACCTCTGTATCTCAGTGCTGACATAAAAAACACTGCTGCCCATCCGTTCAGTGAGTGTGTGTATGTGTGTGATACAGCTCTTCTAACACAGCCATTAAAAATACAAGTCTCACATCACAAATAAACAGCTTTCAGTGTTTTTAAATTAAGTGTAAACTTATCTAAACTCTGAGGTTGTCTTTGATGCGAGACTCAAAGAAAAAGTGGGCAGCTGAAAATTTAATCCATGATTAAATTAACAGCCCTATTCATTGACCTTGACTAGTTAGCCAAATAACATCATTCATCTCTAAGCAGCCAAAAGGAAAAGTGTAAGTGTTGCGTGTTTGTGTATGTGTGTTACCCCAGAGACACAAATCACACATAACTCACTCATCATATTCATAAAACACATTTTGGGTGTAACCTCAGAAACACAAGTCTTGAATTTTCCATCTAACACTTTTCTAAGACACACTATGATGATTCCAAATCTTTCATTTATGTCATTTTAGCTCTCACTTAAATGGAGAAATGATTGGAGGGAGAAAAAAAAGCTGTAGATGGTAATTCAGGTGCTTAATCAACTCATTTACCGCATTGTTAGGCACAATAAGAGCAGGTTGTCCTGCAATTGCAGCTGTTAATGCAGTGAAGGAAAGGTTTCAGAGGTTACTGGCGAATTAGGCTCTGACAGGCAGAAAGATTAGACATGCTAGTGATTACCTGTCTCTCTCCCTTTCTCTCATTCACTCTTCATCCATGTGGTGTCAGTGTTCTGTTATATTGATGATGAACCAACACATGTTGACCTTTCTTCCCTCAATCTTATCTGGCCTGTCTAGCGTTACCTATAATTGGAGATGAAAGAAAAACAGAGAGAACATTCATTTTTATGCTGGAAATCACGATGGCTTCATGGCATTCACAGTTATTATGTTCAGTTTTAACTATTTAATTATATTTTTCTAATAAAATTTGTGATGCATAACATACATGTTTCTTCATTCATTCATTCATTTATTCATTTTCTTTTCAGCATAGTCTCTTTTTTTATTTGGGGTTGCCACAGCGGCATGAACCGCCAACTTATCCAGCAAACGTTTTTACACAGCAGATGCCCTTCCAGCTGCAACCCATCTCTGGGAAACATCCAGACACACCCATTCACACATATACACTACGGATAATTTAGCCTACCCAATTCACCTGTACTGCATGTCTTAGGACTGTGGGGGAAACCGGAGGAACCGGAGGAAACCCACGCCAATGCAGGGAGAACATGCAAACTCCACACAGAAACGCCAACTGACCCAGCCGAGGCTCGAACCAGCGACTATCTTGCTGTGGGGCGACAGCACTAGCTACTGCACCACTGCGTCGCCCCAACATACATGTTTTTTTATTTGTTTTTTTATTGAAAATAACAAAAATCTACTTTGCATTGGTAATTGCATTTATCATTGAAATTATCATATTGATTTTATGCATGTAATCAGAATCATTATTATCACCATTATAATGCATTTTTAAAATTATATTCCACTGATCTAATGTAATTAGTCAATAAAGTGCAAATCCTAAAGAGAGAAAATGAAATAATTTGTTTTTAAAAGTTATTAAACTGCCATTCTAATTCAAACAAATGCAAACTTGGTTGGTCGGTCGGTCGGTTGGTTGGTTTGTCAGATTGTTGGTTGGATGGTTAGATTGTTGGTTAGTTGATTATTTGGTTGGATGGTTGGTTGGTTAATTGAATGGATGGATGGATGGATGGATGGTTAGAAGGTAAGTTGATCGGATGGATGAATGGTTGGATGGTTAGGTGAATGGTTAGATGGTTAGCTGATTGGATGGATGGATGGATGGATGGATGGATGGATGGATGGATGGATGGATGGATGGATGGATGGATGGATGGATGGATGGATGGATGGATGGATGGATGGATGGATGGATGGTTGGTTGATTAGTTTGGTTTGAATTGATGAATGGTTAGATGGTTGGTTGGATGGATGGGTAGATGGATGGTTGGTTTATTATTTGGTTGGATGGATGGTTAGATAGTCGATTAGTTGGTTGGGTGGTTGGTTGGTCAGTCGGTCGGCTGGCTGGCTGGCTGGCTGGTTGGATGGTTGGTTGGTTGGATGGATGGTTAGATGGTTGACTGGTTGGTAGGTTGGTTGGTAGGTTGGTTGGTTGGTTGGTTGGTTGGTTGGTTGGTTGGTTGGTTGGTTGGTTGGTTGGTGGGATGGTTGGTTGGTAGGATGGTTGGTTGGTAGGATGGTTGGTTGGTTGGGTGGTTGGTTGGGTGGTTTAATTGTTGGTTTGTTGGTTGGTTGGATGTTCGGTTGGTTGATTAGTTGGTTGGATGATTGGATGGATGGTTGGATGGATGGTTGGTTGGTTGGTTGGTTGGTTGATTTTTATAAAGTATTCATAAGCATTTTGGATGGATGGTTAGATGGTATATATCTTTAAACCAATATATATATATATATATATATATATATATATATATATATATATATATATATATATATATATATATATATATATATATATATATATATATATATATATATATATATATATATATATCTTTAAACCAAGTGTACAGCATCTACACATTGCTTTTCAAGTATTACAGTGTACGTTGCAAAATTTAAAATTGGTTTTAAATTCAAAAAAGACTAAATACATGATTTTTAGCCATGGCCGCACTAAGTTAACAGATCAGACAATAACAACTCTGAACGGTGTTTAAATAGAAAGAGTTAGCTTTTATAAATATTTAGGTATTTGGATTGATGAGAGATTAGCCATTGATATACACATTGACAAGTTACTGAAAAAGCTTAGGGCAAAGTTAGGTTTTTTATACCGGTCAAGAAATTGTTTTTCTTATAAAGCCCGCAAAAAAATTAGTAGAGAGTACATTTCTGTCTATAATGGATTATGGTGATCATCTTTATATGCACGCAGCCGCTACCCTATTAAGAAAATTAGATTCTGTTTATCATGCAGCAATACGCTTTGTCACAGGTGCAGACTCACGGACGCATCATTGTATTTTGTATGATTCCTTAGACTGGTTATCTTTATATCAAAGGAGAAAATTACATCTGACTTGTTTATTTTAAAGGCTCTTTTAGGTAAATTACCATCCTATATTTTTAATTTATTAACATTTCACACCAACAACCAACACACTAGATCTGGTTCATGTATTCGTCTGATAGTTCCAAGGGTACTATCAGAACTTGGCAAACGTGCTTTTTCCGTTTACGCTCCCAGGGCTTGGAATGACTCGCAAAATCAGCTCAATCTTAACACTCTTCTGACTCTGAGTACTTTTAAACATCTTTTATACAACATTTTAAAGGACACCTGCAATTGTTTTTTATGAGCTGATGTTTTTAAGAATGGTGATTTTGTAATTTTGTGGTATTGTTTGGGATTTTTATATGAAATTTTATGTGCTGCCTGCCATCTTGACCAGGTCTCACTGGAAGAAGAGACAGTACTGTCTCAATGTGATCTCCTGGCTAAATAAAGGAAATAAATAAATAAAGAAATAAAAAAAGGAAAGAAAGAAAGAAAGAAAGAAAGAAAGAAAGAAAGAAAGAAAGAAAGAAAGAAAGAAAGAAAGAAATATAAAAAAAATAAATATTGAGAGACAAAAAAATCTGTAAAATCAGACAACAAAACACATTCAACACTTCTGAACAAACTGTAAACATTTCCTTCTTTTTAAATTCCCAGTAACCCAGTATAGTCTAAGTTAGTTTTGTGCAGATCGAATGATGAGAATGATTACAAACACAACCATCCAGTTAACCAGGAGGTGGCAAACCTCTTCAAACCACAGTGCATTAGCAATCAGCACTAAATACACTGTCCCATGGTGTGTATTGTAGAAAGAGAAATACTGCCTGTCAACTGCATGACGCAAGTGTAAAGAGTGCTCTAAATGGTCATGCGCTTTATTTGAACTTGATGGCCAATATCATTAGCACCAAACATTTAGCACTTCCACATCATGTCCTCTGTAACAGCAGCCATTACTGGAGAAGGACACAACAAAACACATACATTTACATACATGAACACAAGAAGGCTGACAAAGTGTATATTCCAGACATTCACACTCACATGCTGTTTTCTCATTAAAGCCTTGTGTTTTATTGCTCTCATAAAGCGTCTTAGAGGTGACCTTGAGAAGGACCGTTTAGAAATGATGTAATATTAGTTTCAATAAAAGGTGTGGAGAATGCATTCGTAAAGACTCCCAGCACATATTAATAGTAAAATGCGTCATTAAAACAACGGTCGCATTTTTACAAAGTGTGCTTTGTCCTCTGAGAGCTCTAGCAATCTATTAAAGAACTAATGTTCGCATGTTAAAGAAGACAGACGTGCCCTTGACAAATGGAAAGAGCAAGTGTGGATTTTAACATCACACATTATGCAGGTGCAAAAGCGTGTCGATATCGGAGTAAATGCACAGAAGAATCCTTAAGAGCAGATTTTGACATTATGACATTTTGTCCAAAAAAAAAAAAAAGGATATTTCACTGCAGGATATTAGTTTGCTCTTTTCAGCACAACAAAAAAGCAAGAGTCTACATATTGACACAAAGGCTCAACATATTCACGGTGGTGTTTTTTTTCCAGTTAGGTATGTAAAAAAAGATATTTGTCATGATGTACTGTTAGCGAACATCATTGTGTAGATGTACATGTAAAAATCTTGTTTCAAACACTGTATTTTTGCCAGTTAGAATTAAAGCCCTATTTGAAAGCTCCCCACAATACTCAGCAACGTTCTCTGCACATTTTCCTCTAAACAAAATGAACAGAAAGAAAACAACAGCGTATTTATTCATGTATTCTCTCACATTTGACCTCGATGGACTGAACAGGGGAAGTGAACTAGAGAAGATTTCCATGTCAGAGGTGGTAAGTCACACACTTCTATTACATTATTGCTATAGACTACATACACACACACACACACACACACACACACACACACACACACACACACACACACACACACACACACACACACACACCCACACACACACACACATATATATATATATATATATATATATATATATATATATATATATATATATATATATATATATATATATACACACACACACACACACACACGCACACACACATATATACACACACACACACACACACACACACATATATATATATATACAGTTGAAGTCAGAATTATTAGCCCCCCTGAATTATTTACATATCCATATATATGTGTGTTTTTAGACGGTTTTTAACAACATGTGTTTCCTGCAATCGACCTCTACCACTGCACTACTATAAAACTGCAATTTAATCTACTATTTGTCATCATAAAAAGTAACAAAGTATGCCAAAACAGAATTAAATTAATCTGAACTGAGCAGAATGAGATGGTGCAGTAACAGGTAAATTTATCAAGACTGTATGCAGTGAAATGAGAAGAGTGAAGTGCAGAGAGTGATGCACACAAGAAGTGCTTTTTATTTTATTCTCTTCTTGCACAGACTGATAGCCTGTTAGGCAGGTCTCCATCTTTTACCTGTCTTCATTCAAGCTCACAGCAGATTGCCCACATTTACCTCATGTCGAAAATTACCTTTAAGTTTATGTTCAGAATTGTTCAGTCTTGCTCCTTTTGTTTCATGAACCGAAATTCAAGTCAAATTGGGCAATTCAGCTTGAAAATAAAAACAAGTGATCATATTTGGGGTTGTTTCCTTAGCTGGAAGATTTAATAATACATATAAAACCTGACAGGAAGTAAAATGCTTATGAATACTTTGTAAAAATAGGTTTAGTTTTTAGAGAACATTTTGTATGATATTTTGAAAAAGCAAATAACTGAAGTAAAACAAAATAATGAAAGATAAACTTGCAGCAGTTTATTTACATGCAATCCCATGGCTAAACAATTTTTATTGTAATTTTACTGAGGTGATTGAGCTTTTTCCTCAAGCTTCTGAAGAAGTAAGCCTAAAATTCAACCCACATATATACTGAATATGTTATACATTGAACATTCCCAATCATAGGTTTGGAAAGTTACAAACATTTTTACTTGTATAGATTTATTATGCTACTGCCACAGTCACCAACAATTTAGCCCATGCAGATCACTGGAAAACGACAAATCTGCCAGCAAAATAACTACAAGATTCAGTCATGCACCATTCACACACCTTGCCTAAATCCTGTCAGATTTCAAACACTCACAGCTGAAGCTGCTCAAAGACTGATTACGAGGACTATAAAGACAGCACACACACACATTGTTGCTGAGTCTTGTTATACTGAACTGTGAACATTACGATGCGCTTTCCTTGCCTTGTCTTTCGTGTTTTTGAACTTTGCTTTGTTTTGTTTGTTATACATTGTCTGCTGTCTTTTGACCATCCACCTGTTATGACCACGACTCTGGGATTGCCCGTATACATGGGTTTGCTCCTGTGTTGACTGTTGGTTGCCTGACCATCTATGTATCATTAACTTGCATTTGGACCCACAACTCCCTTGTCAGCATCCAACTTTACATTACAGCTACCATAGATTATTATTTTAAATAAATCCTGTTATTCTGAACTTACTCAAGTCTTGAAGTTATGTATCAAATTTTCCACATAAATATGAAGCAGTGCAGCGGTTTAAATTAACAATAAAAATAATTACTTGAGACTCATATTTAGCATATAAGAATGATTTCTGAAGGATAATACAATACTGGAGGCTTCTGAAGGGTAGTTTATTTTCTCATGTTCCAGTTTTAATTTAATTCTTAAGATAGGATATATCTAATGTTTATATTATTGCATATTATTTATTAAAACTAGGCCGGACATGTTTGATAAATCCTGAATAAATGGTTCAGTGTTATTCCCAGAGTCATTAGTACCCTCATTATACAATTATTTTCTCTTTAGGGTTGTTTGAGAAAATTACTGCTAATTTTATGAGCTATAACTCTCTGCAATGGAAAGCGTGATTGTTTCGTTCGGTTTCTGTCTGGCACTAAAATAATGAACCAGAATACCATAATGTTCAACAGAGAAACCCATTCAACCAAAATTACACAACAAAAAGAAACAAAGTGCTATAATACGCAATAATGGATATTAAATTACATTAAACAAAAGGTCAGGAGCCAAAAAACTTCACCGAAACACACACACACACTAAGAAAGAAGAAGGAAAGTATCTGTCAAAACAAGGTATTTATTTGACGAATGGATGACTTTGCTCAGCGTTTCTCTTTTGCTAGAGAGGAAAAAACTGAAGGATATTAAGGAACTAAATCTACAGTAAATGGAGAGATTTCACAAGCTCCAATTCCCTGTTTCTATGACTGGCCACTGTAACGCTCTCAAGGGTCCCCATTGCTTGGATATTATCACTCTCGTTTGCGTTCTTTTTAGATTTATGAGATGGGCATATTATTTTATGTGAGTATTATTCTTCAGGCTGGTCTGTGTGCCAGAGCTGAGTTTATCTGACCCCTTCACATTTATCTCCTGTTTCCTAACCGGCCCCAACACGATGGGAAGGGCCTTCCTCTCACTCTCTGTGTGTGTGTGTGTGTGTGTGTGTCCATGCATTTCATTCCTGCTCAGACTGAAGTATAACATCTCTATGTCTGAAAGTCCCAGTGTTTTATAGTTTCAAGTAGTGTTGTCACGATACTGGAGTTTCCAACTTCGATACGATACCCTGAAAAAAAAATCTATATTCAATACCATTTTTGATACTTTAGGGAACAAATTGCAATATTTTAAGTATGAAAATGGAGTAAAAATGAAAATTTCATCTTATTTACTGATTAAAACAAAAGTGTTTTTTTATATTATTATTAAATTTTTATATTATTATTAATTATAATGCTGATGAGACGAGAGAGTGCCAGAGAGCAAAGCCAGTATCAATATCAGCCAAAAGCAAGATTGTATTATTTTAAATATATCAGTATCAATACTTAACCTGTTAGCCAGGACTCAATTTTGGGGATTTACACCTACCTAACTTTAAATACTAACAGTTCCTGACAACACTAGTTTCAAGTGTTTTATGTCAGTAGTGACTGACATATACTGTAGTAGGGAAATAAATTCTATGGAAGTCAATGGCTACTTGTTTTCAATACGATTTCTGTAGGAATTAGTGACGAGTGAATAATTTTGACTAAGGCCAAATCCCAATTCTATTTTTGTGCCCCTACCCCTTCCCTTTCTTCCTGGCCTTTTAAACAGAGTGTGATGGGGAAGGGCTTAAAAATTTACCCCTAAGAAATGGGACAGCACTAAAACACCTGCACTCGTTATCAAATGTCATCGTAAGATCTTGCTTTATATGAGATCGATGACGGCGACTGCTGTAGTTAATCAGGTTCTGTTATTGTTTGGTATTTATCTTCAGAACAATTACTGAAGGCAACAATATCTTGTAATTATAATGATATAATATGACAATAAGCTCGTTACTGTACTGTGCATTTACACAGTGGCCATATTCATCAATGTAAAAACGCTAAAACATAGCAGACACTGTAAAAAGGTCATTACCAGCCGCTAGACTTTTCTGACAAGGTATTCGAGTGTCATCAAGGGACAGAATGTTGCAGGACTACTATACAGTAGTTATTATTAGCGATTATAGATGGATAATTTTTATGTTATTCTTTTTTTTTTTTTTAACCATGATGGTAAACCACAAACACGATTATGAATGTATTAAAACATATGCTTGTTTGTTGTGAAAATTCATAATAATGAATCCATGTGCAGCCATGCTACCGTTGTAGATGGTGTATTCTGATAAATTTTTTTACCACTTGGTTTCGAGTGTGTTCCTGAAAAATCTAGCCCTTCCCCTTAGCCCTACGCCTTCAAGCTTAAGAGAATTGGGACACCCCTACCCTAATCATGTGAAAACGCAAAATGAAGGGGAAGGGGTAGAATTGGGATTGGGACAAAATGTTTAAAGTGAAGCAAATATTGAACATAGGGAAAACTTTAGTGCTAACTGTGACCTTTTTTTTTTTTTTTTTTACTCTAATAACATTTTCTCAGGATGGATTTCTGTAGGCTCATACCTTAATGCCGTGTCTACAAATCTGCTGAACACTTCCACTGTGAATGCCCAGGAAAACAGCTCATTAAACACATGCTGACCTATAGAGGACAAGTTGTCAGCATTGGAACATGACATTAAGTGTTTTAACAGGTTGTTTTCTTCTTTTTTTTAGCAATGGCTTTTAGATACATTTGAATTATGCATTTTGAAACAAAACAGTCACAAATTCAACATATTACAACCCCAAGTCAGAAAACATTTAGACAGTATGAAATTCAAATAGAAAAGTAGTGATTTCTAAATTTATTTTGACATGTATTTCATTGCTGACAATACAACAAACATTATTAAATGTCTTCCTCGTGGCGTTTTTTTTTTTTTTTTTTTCCAAAATAAAATAAAAAGTATTTTACTAAATGTAATAACATTTTTAATAATAAAAAAACACACGTATTACAGTTTTGGTTCTTGCAAGTAAATTTAGTCAAATTAAATTTAGAAATCACTTTTCTTTTCTTTTTTTTTCTTTTTTTTAGTTTTCCATACTGTCCTAGCTGTATTTCGGTCGATTTAAACAAAACAGATTTGTTAAACAGATATATTTATCAAAATTATATTTTAGTAACTAAACATATGTAGAAAAATAAACATAATACAATTAAATTCAAGTATAATAGTGCAAAACAAATTTACAACCTGCAAAATTTCAGCTAAATCTTTCCATTTTTTTTCTTAATTTTTCCTCTTTTTTTAAATTTGTATTTAATATTTTTCTATAACATATACATTTGAGTGTACCGTTATTGTACTTTTTTTTGTACGATAAGCTCCAGATTTGACTTCAGTACTGACTAATCTAATGTATATGCACAAATATAATATTGTACAGCTTCCTATTAAAATATGAATTTAAAAGATAGATTTGTGAGGGACGTACCTATATATGCTGATTACTGTATTTTTATTTATTTATTTAGACTATATTAATTATGGTTACACAGAAATAAATTTTAGTAAATAACTTCTGTAAATCCTAATAACAATGTATGATAAAATATAGATTCTCCTGGTGGTAAGGATTAAAAATCCATCTCTCATCAGTCTGTCTCTTTATCTCTCTCTCTGTCTCTCTCGGAGCCTGTAGGAGTTTGTCTTGGAGAACTTTATCAAGACACATGATTAATGAGCAATCATTAGCATCAGTGATTTCAGCTTGTATCCTCTCAAAATGCTGCTTCACGCAGGAAACGCGTGTTTTTATGAAGATAATGCTTGAAAAGATGATGATATGAAATTAATTACTAAAACCACAGCTGGGGGGTGTTACGTGTAATTAAAAGTGAAAAAAGGAAAAGGAACCTTCAAAGTGGATTGATGCTGAAGTTCTTGAAAGCATGTAGTATGTCCAGTTTGAAGCCTTTTTCCTATTCTCTTCCTTCAGAAATATGCTATTTGATCTGAATAATAATGAACGGTGTGCCCTTTTTATAGAGCCTGCTAAAATAAATGTGATTTGGAAGTGAAATACAATTTGAATCTGATTCAATCACATTTCTTGGCGAAGACATTATTTTGCATGTAAGAAGCATATCTGATAACGGCTGAATTGCCAAAGGGCTAATTTTCATTTAAAAGCCCTTAAAGCAATTCCTGTAACGTTTTTTATTGTTTTAATACAAAAACAAGCAAACGACTTTCAACAACAAATTAACACTCCAGTTACATTTTTATCAGCATAATACTCAAGCTCATGCAAACAGGAATAAGAAACTGAAAAACTAACCAAACACCCACACACACACACACACACATAAAGAAATAAAAAAAGAAATAAACTGAAGAGCATAACAACGACAACTGTAGCTATTGGAGATAAATGAGGTAAATCTATTAAATATTGAAAAAAAGGCTGTGGTTGTGAAAATGTTAATTATGGTGACAATATTTCAGCCATTCTGAAACACATTTTGTTATTTGTATATTTTGCAGTTAGTAACAGCAAATGGTATTTACTATTATAATAATATACAAACCTCTGTATATACAAAAATTTTGGAACTACATTAAAATATTATCCGTAATAACAGAAGTGCAGAAACAATATTTTTTCAGGAAAAATTGCTATACATTTTATTCCAAAAATTACTCAAAACTGCATTACTATTATTAAAATTCAATGCTTATTCAATTATTTTTTATTATTATTTCATTTTGCATTATTAATATATATATATATATATATATATATATATATATATATATATATATATATATATATATATATATATATATATATATATATATATATATATATATATATATATATTTATTTATTTATTTTTTTTTTTCCTGATGATATCTGTAATGTTGCTTTAATCAAAAGCTTTAAAAACTGCTACAGGAATAAGGGGGACATACTATGTCAATGAGCGGAAACATCAAACTTTTTATCACTTGCTGCATGTTTATTTATTTTTTTATTCCATGGGCTAAAGTAGAACTGGGCAAATAAATGATATTTTATCGAATCGCGATAACATTTATGTCAATAACAGTGATAAGCTCTGGACTTCTGATATGCTCTTTACTGATCTAAGAGCCGCTCACACAGCAGAAATGTTCATCTATGGAAATCTAAAAATCTGTCGGTAGACATGTACCAAATGTTCGGCCACTGAAAATATATCGGCTGAAAATGTTATGCCATTTCATAGACCATCTACTTTTTACATTTTTTGCCATATTGCCCAGCCTTAGGTTAAAGTATTGATATATTGCATCAATTTCAGTTAGCTAAAAATGTTGCATTTAAATATTTTACTATAGAAAAATGTATATTCTAACAACAATAAAAAAAAAATTGGCAAAAAATAATAATAATGATACAGACTAAGCAGGGGAACTTGAGGAGTGTCCGTGTGCGGCTGTTTTTGTTTCCATGGTAACAGATTGGCAGAAGTTTCCAGGATTGTTGCTAAGTGTTAATTTAATAAAAAGCATATGTAATCTATAAAATAATGTCCATCAATTACAATTAAACTAGGAATATCCTGAATGTTTATTTTAGATTTTTTTAAATAAATATATATTTTTATATTTATTTTTTAATATATTTTTATTTTATAATTACTAATATACAGTTGTTTTCCAAAAAAATAAGCATAATACATACAGTGTAAATGTATGTATATATGTATGTGTGTATGTAAGTGTAAAATATGTGGCATTGGCTACAGTAACTTCGCTAATTGGTTTTACCATGAAAACCTGAATAAAAAAAATCTCATCAGGCCAAAATGTTAGTAAAGACTAAACTGCAGTGTGATCCTTATTATTATTATTATTATTATTATTATTATCATTATTATTATTATTATTATTATTATTATTATTATTATTATTATTATTATTTTGGTCAGAAAGAAGAAAAGGTTATCATTTCTAGACTGAAGCAGGATAACATAAGTGGTTAGTGGATATATTTTTGAAGCTGTTATTAATTAAATTCATTGATGACATTGCTTTGTTCTGATATGCTACCCTTTGCAAATAAGCTTTACATTATAAGTCCAGTTCTTCAGATAAAAAAGTCTCTCACCCAATGAGCAATTTTAGGAAAACAGTCAAAGACAATGTTAACTATAGCCATGTTAGCTGTACAAGATGTTAATAACATTCACAAAGGCATGTAGGAAACAATGAATTTGAAGATATATATTAGTTTGAGGTTATGATGTCACAACACGAAGCACAAAATATTGACCTATCCTTCAAAAATATTGTTGAATTGACCCTCATTGGTGAAGCAAGTGTAAAATAGGCTATATTTAGCACAAATATCTAATCATTTAACAATATTATTTTTCAAAAATGAAATACATAAGTGGCTCCTATGTTCCTTTGCTGCAGAATTTGCAAATGCCTTCTTGGAGCAGTAGCAAGTAAGGAAATTTGTAAGAAAAGCTTCCAAATAAATTGACTGGGATGTCCTTTTTCCGTGCATGACAAGTTCTGGTAAACAATGTGTCACCTGGCCATCCATGCTCCACTTTTGATACTTGCTTTTTATTAAGCTTGATATAATACTAAAAGTTATTTACTCAAGCTAAAAGTTTCCTCTACAGCATTTTAGATTGCTAAAAAATTATCTTTTTTTGTGTACCTGTGTGTGAGAATGCTGTGGCAAATAATACAGTGCGAGGTTCAGCACACAATGTCATTTCCTCCAGATGATTGATGGCCCAGACTGTGTGTGGTGGAAGGAGTTGTCATGACAACAGAGATGTAAACAGCCCAGCGGTACTGCCTCAAAAGCAGCTAATGTGTGCGAGTCAGCACACACACATTAGTACAGCTTTATGAGGATGTCCCTTATAATGATTTGTATAATGTACAGACTGTATATTTTATCATCTTATCCATAAACCCAAGCCTCACAGGAAAAAAAAATCTGAATTTTAATATTTTAAAGTACTTTATACTGTGTGAGTTATGTGCTGTTTTCCTTATAGGGCCCAAAACAATGTCCCCAGAAGGTTAACCCTGTGGGGTCTGCGGTGATTTTGGGGCCTCTAGAATGTTTTGATGTGCTCTAAAATTTGTGCTCATGTTATAGTACTACTTAATACATAGTATTGGCCAACATGTTTATTTTTTTAGCACAAACTGTGGTACAACAATATGTGAGAAATAATGATTGCATTTTTTTTCAGAAAAAAAATATATTATGCGTAATAGTTTTTTTTTTTTTTTTTTTGCTGAAAAGAGGTCCAAAAATACACTTCATTTGCCTGAATAAGACTTTTGAGTAACCAGTCTTGTAGGCTAGAATATTAACTTTACAATTATGTAGACTTATTCTGTTGTCTCATTCAAAGAAAACATTACAATGATTCACATTTTGTAAAGTTTGTTTTAGGTCAGCTCAGCTGTATGCGTATGAGTGACAATGGTCATGAATAATTCACACTTGGAGGCACAGAAGACAATCCCCCACAGGCTAATGTTCACCCATCAAGGGCATTGCAAAGCAATGTCCATCTGCAAAAGCTAGCCCAAACTAAATGCTTGTTTTATTACTTGCTGTATTATGACCATGTAAACAATCTGGGTAAACAATGTACAGTATGTGCACTTATACAGCATCCACAAACATATTTGAAATGGTAAAAACATGTTTGCAAAACTGTTGTGATAAAAACTTTGTGCATTAATCCAGCGTTTAATAATAATTACTGAATGACTCTGACTGAATGACTGAAGTAGCGTAATGACAAATGCTTTAAACGAAACTAGACAGTGTTGGTTTCATGCTGATTATTTTATCAAACAATGTTTGTTTTCAACATGCACTCACTGCATTTAAAAGTAGGCACTTCAAGCTTTCTATAGATACATTCTGTGTGTCTGTGTGTTTTGTTTTTGCGAAGTTTCAGTGCATTTTACTGACGCGTTTCTAAAAACATTTTGAAGTGACAAAAGAAAGAATGTATACACTGTTTATTTGCCAATTTTGCAAAAGCACACACTTTTGTTGTGATTGTGAATGTAAAACACAAAAAAACACTAGACACCTAATGCCTAGTTTACACTAGAGGATTTTAAGCCTGATTTGAGCCCGATTTGGAAGTTAACGAGCTCGCCGAAAGATCGGGCTGTGATCGGGAAGAAATCTGCGGGTACACGGCACTCGCCGCTCTTTATGTGTGAACTACTGAACAACGCATCAACGAGGCTCGCTGACGCGTCGCCGACACCTCGCAGACGGAAATCCAACATTCAGCATGCTAAATATTGCAGAGCAGTCGGCCGACTCAACCCCACGTGTGGTCCGATGTAGTGACGAGCTGCAGCCAATGAGAGAGCATATCAGCATGAGCTGAATGGCTGTGTGTTCAGGAGCTCAGCAGAAACATCTGTGATTGGTCAGAATGGGCATCGGTGCATTCGCTTCATTCTGCGTTAGCACAGACATGAGAGTAGACTATATTAACAGTGGAACTAGAATACTGTAACTATTAGAATTACCATACTGCTCATTCTGACCGTTCTCATATAAAACGCCATATTGTCACTACATGTTTATATTCAAAGCTTCTATTGAGATATTAAAATTAAGCTTTGAATGTCTGGCATCATATTTAATGACACCATTACCCTAAAAATATAATATTTTTTTGGTAATACAGCCTATAAATATGCAGTTAAGATACTAGAACATGCAAAGGTCTTGACTTTCATTTTTACTTTCAAACAGGAGCTATTTTACAGCATAGAATATGCTGTTTTGTAAGATATCTGAAGTAAATTGATGCTTTTGCCATCAGAAAGTTTTGTTTATTTTAGCAGGAAGTTGCTAGGCAAGAAAATGCACACATATTTAAAGTCACAGCGAAAAGTATCAGACATGCATGCAGTCATTTTGACCAATATGGTAATTTAAGGCAGAAATGCTCAGTTCTTTACTGTTTTGTAATAAAAAAATAACAATGTCAGAAAGAAATACACTGATAGTTAGAAAACGGCAGGGTGTTATAAATATGTTAGTTTTATTTCAAAGAGATATAAAATTACAAAAATTAAAAACTCTCTGTGTATCTATCCACTGGAACCTGCAGATGAGTGATTAATGCGCTGATAAATCAGCTGATTTGAAGATGTTTTTTAAATGCTTTCTCCAAAGCTTGAAACGCTGTCAGTGATGTAATCCGCACACAAGCAGCCAATAGTGTTCAGCTTTTTCTGATGACTCCTCCCTCAAAATTTCATTGGCTGTGGTTTGATAGCTTGAATGAACTGATGGGGAATGAGTTGTTGTCAGATCATGTAGTGTGTGACCCCCCTCTTGTGGATCGTTCACGGAGTGTTGGGTAGTGTGAACACCACAAAGATTAAAAGACACAAAGTCAGGTCATGTAGTGTGAACGGCACAGCGATCTGCTGATGTTTAAAATCCTGTAGTGTGAACTAGGCTTAACAGATTCATTTAATGTATTGATCTTATCTGTACGATCAAAACTGAAAGTGTCATTTAAGTTCTTTTCAGCGTTATCAGAAGACGCTTTAAAACGAGGTTACTCATTTGCTGATCCCAGAGTGTTAAAATTACTGGTATTGTTATACTTGTGAGGATATTTGGTGCACAAAACATAAGGAATAAAAGTACACACACACACACACACACACACACACACACAAGCACACATAAACACACACACATGCAATCACATACGCACATACTGATGAAAACAAATGGGAGTAGTCTGATTCAGATTGATGTTGCCTGTAAGGTTCACAGTCACTTTACACACACGCGCGCGCACACACTTTCATTGACAAATAACCTTTATGATTTTATTTCTGCGCTCGGCAGGGTTCGGGTTTCCAGAGGCATGATTTCAGCAGCCACCAATGTAAAGACAGCAGGACATGCAGTGAAGGAGAGTCTGAAAGCCTTCAAATCTATGCGAGCCTGCTCAGATATGTGACCTTTAACCCTCCTGATCCTGATCATGTAAAGCCTGGCCATTTATCGTCATCAAACACACACAGACAGACACAATACACACACACACACTGACACACACACACTCCTGCTTAATGGCTCCAGTATATCATGAGGCTGAAGTTCACGAGCAGTTCTCCAGTTCTTCACTGAACCGTCAGGGGATCGTTTACATTATTTATACAGGCTTCTGTACAGTACGCTACAAACCACACGTCATATGGCTTTACCAAGGTTGTTTACATCTTTATAAATTCTCTCAGTGTGTGTGTGTGTGTGAGCAAGGCATTCAACACAAGCACTCTATTTTAATTAGATGGAAAGTGACTGCCTACCCATACCATAAATTCAAGTCGTCTTCTTTTTTAAGGTACTGAGAAGATAGTGAAACACATACAGTAGTAGATTGTTCAGAGATTAACATATCTTCCCAGGCACATAAAAATGGAACTTTGGCTTCAATCAGCTATGAAAAGTGGAAAATACCAAAATAAGGAATGTAATAAAAATGAAATTAAAGAAGCGATATGTAAGTTTGGGAGCAGAAAAAACATTGCATGCTCCTTCTGGAAAAAAACAAACAAACAAAAAAACACTGCAGTCAAAGTTCTCCTCTCTGTTTATAGATATGATGAGCGATATACTGTAACAGAGATAAAATAGTCAAAATATAAACACTTTTTGACTCGCTTGGGGAAAAAAAACATATGCATTTTAAAACCTAAATGTATTAGTGTAAATGGGGCATTAGGTGGGGCTGTTTATTTCCACTCAAGTAATATTCTTCTCCTTGCTAATAAAGTAGTGAAGGCAATAGCATTTTTTCCTTTATTTGTCAGATGTTTTGTGTGCACATCAAAAATATCTGTTTCCACATTAGGTTTTATATCTAGATTAAAAGCATCATTTATAGATTTAATTATTTTTGTCCAATAGTCACTCACATATAAAATCTATCTGTCTATAATCTGTCTTGTCACTTCTACATATATCACTCACCTCATCAATATATTTAAAATGTCTTTGTAACAGAGAGAAACTTTCTTTTTTCAAATAATGAAATGGAAACAATGAATTATAATAATAATTTAAAAAATCACTATAGGTACTCTGTTGGCGTACAGATAGACTTGAGAAAAAACTAAGTATGATAAAAAGAGGGAGAAATCAAGGCTAGTTCAAAGAATGCAAAAGAAAAGGGAAAAGCATAGCAATGGCAGCTGTGGCTTTAAGAGGGAGAAAATACTATTCAATTTGAAGAAAGCAAAAATAAAGTGGTCTCTAAATTAACATATCCTCTGAGCTCAAAATATAATTTTTTCACCTTTATTCTTGTTAGAAAAGAAATAATTATACAAGCATGGGTAAAACAAGGTTTTAGATTAACAAAAGTTAGTAAGAAAAGAAAAGAAAAGAAAAAAGAAAAGAAAAGAAAAGAAAAGAAAAGGTCAAATAGCTGTAGTGCTTCCCACAGGTTTGAAATATACTTGTGGTGGTAGCCGGATTGAAACACATCTTTTACCCACAGCACAAAAATGGTAAACTACATGCAACAACTAAAAAAGTGATTTTGATTTTGATTTTTTTTTTTATTATGATACTGTTATACAACTTTTCTATTCAATGGGTTAAATTTATAAAAAAAATAAATAAATAAGGCTGTTGAAATAAAAAATAAATAAATCCACTATTTCTCTTAAGGCTAATTTATACTTCTGCATCAAACGCCGGCATTTGCTACGGCGCTGACGCATAGCCCTTCGCCGTGGCCGTCGGCATCGCTGACGTGCACCTCTCAAAAATTGTAACTACACGTCCCGACGATGCATAGTGCAAGATCTGTGATTGGTCGGCTTGGTAGTGCTGACGAGTCTGGGCGGGACCAAGAGCCACGCGAATGGCGCGAGCTGGACACGAGCCCAATGGAGCGATTGTTTACAAGTGTGGAGTCCCGTGAAGGAGCTCCGGATGGAAAGTTTTGTTCTGTGTTTACCTCATAGTTAAAGTTGTTGCATGTCCGCCGGTTCCTGCCTCAAAATGAGCTAGTTTTAACCACTTGTACATCCCGGAAGTGTTCAGGAACATTAACACCTCACTGCCAACTAGCGTTTTGGAAGTGTTAATGCAGACCGACAGAGACAGCGCGCAGAAGTATAAACGCACAGCTACACGCGTTGCATGCACCGTGAGTCAAGCCAGTCACTTGACGCAGAAGTATAAACCAGGCTTTACTTGTATGCTACTTAGGAGCAATGTGCACCCACTGACCTTATGGTTAAAGTATATAATATATTAACATCATTAAATTAATAAAATATAGAAGAAATGAGAAAAAATAACAGAAAAATGCAATACAAATAGACATTATTGCTCAAAATTATAATAAATGCTAGAATAAAAGTGTAGATTTTTTAAATAAGGCAAATTAGTTATTTAGTCATTTCTAATGGTGTACAAATATTTTGCAGCCAGTATATTTTGTTATCTCCGAGTATATTGTAAAATATATTGTTTATTAAATGATTCATCATTTATTGTTTCTCTTGTGGCTGTGTGCGCGAGTTCAGCTGCGAAAAGATATTGCAAAGACGCATACAAGTAATGGCAACTTTAAAAAGTGAAAGTAAAAGCCGAATCCCAGATTTTTTAGGAGATTCAGAAACCACGGTCGGACACATTTGGACATGAAAGGCACATCCCTGTGGGTCTGCAGAGCATGTGAGATTGTGTGAGTGTTGACTGTTCTTGTGCACAGAGAACCAACAGTAAAAAACGTGCAGAGCTAGAGAAGATTTGCCACTGGTTAATCGTTCACCAATGTTTGGCGTTCTTAAAAGGATTCAAAAAGTAAAAAAGAGTGATACTAATAGTATTATTTATGCGTCACCATAGATATATACACTAGATATCGCATAGGGACCCTGAGCATGCGTCAATAGCGCTGCCACATTGGTACAGCGCTCCCAGGACAAATGTCATTCAACCCCACTAGTCAAGACAGTGTTATTACGTGAAGATGTTGGACTTTAGCGCTGTCTATGGGTGTAGTAACAAACAAACAAAGAAAACAAAGCACAAAGGTAGAACATTTCATAGGTAATATAAAGTTTTTTTCTGTTTTTGTATGTTCTGAACTTTTGTGCTAATCAGGTAACGTTATTGATGATAACAGTCATTTACTGCATTCACCATAAGACAAAGAAGCTCCAACTCGCACTAAACACTCGGCTTATGCTAGTTTTGTTGAATAAAATCAGCAAACAATGCAAAAGCAATATGACAACGAGATGCTGCACTGCCAGAAACTTGTATTATTGTCGGCTAAGTGAAAGAGTTGTCGGGGGATTCATTCACAAACGAATCGCTCCCTCCGTCAGTATGAGAAGTGAAAGCAGGAGAGGAGCTGTGTTTCAGGACACAGATTAGATCAAATTTAACAGGGAGGGTGAATAGTACATTTCTGTACACACAAACACAAGCTTTTTGTCAGGAATGCCCGTGCGGTCACTGATCCATCAATGTAGTGATGTAAAATTAGAATTTTCGTAGTTAGAAAAAAAAATTACATACTAACATCCAGGAAAACTCTTGATCATAGATATATGTGTAAATCTCTGGCTTTGGATGGCCACAGTCCTCCACTGTACCTTGGTCCCGCATTCATTTCAAAGGAGCGCTACCCTGTACCAAGATGGCGGCGCTATTGACGCATTCCATCCAATAGACAACAATAGGCCAGGCGACATCTAATGTATATATCTATGATGCGTCACCACCAAATATATTTGGACAGCTATTAATATACCTGGGCGGCCCACCCAAGTAAAGTCATGAGGAACATTAGAATATTTTATTTATATAATAATTCTAATACATATAATACTTAAAAAAAACACAGAAAAATAGAGGAGGGCATTGACAATCTAATTAGGCAACAAAATGAAAAGCTTATTTATTAATGCAAGTGTAAATAAAGCAATGAGAACATTTTTCAAACGTGGGGAAAAAACAAGGCAATGAGAAACCTGTTTTGCTCTTGCAATAGTTATTAGATTAGATTAGATTCAACTTTATTGTCATTACACAAGTACAAGGCAACAAAATGCAGTTTAGGTCTAACCAGCAGTGCAATAGCAGCAAGTGCAGGATACAGGTATAAGTTATAAAGTGCAGTTATAGAAAAACTATGGTGATTTTTACAGCTGGATGTACCATCAACATTATATACAGGTTGTAGGATTTACAATAAATGAATATATGGTTGCTATTAGTTATAGCCTTTATAGTAATGAAACTGTCAGCTACTCTAACTAATTTCTAGCATTTTCTTTAGCAAAGCAGTCAATTCAACATGTATATCTGAATCAGACATGTTCATCCACTCAGAAGATAATGTCCAACATTTCAATTTCTAAAAATGTCATGAAAACACACAAAACAAAATGTTAACAAAAACACAAGCTTGACATTTAAGTTCTGAAATGTTCACAGCAATTGTTTTGATGACCCTGCTGGACAGGCTATCTCCAGACAAAATCATTTGAGTGATTCTACAATGAGGGAAATCTATTCTAAAGTGCTCATCAAGAGGCAGAGATTTTCATCTCTCTTTTTTTTAACTGTAATGTGTAATTCCTCTACACCTGAAGCGTCTGCATCTATGTTGTCAGTAGATCTTTGCCTGTTATCCCATCTGTCAAATCTGCAGCTGCAGGTCTTGTATAAGGCTGATCTTGAGCACTTAAGAGTGACATCATTATATACGAGTGGAGCAGGTGTGTGTGTGTGTGTTTGTGTGTGTGTGTGTGTGTGTGTGTGTGTGTGTGTGTGTGTGTGTGTGTGTGTGTGTGTGTGTGTGTTTTTAAGACAGGTGTGCTCAAACATGTGCATCACTTCACCCTGAGACGAGGACAGGGACAGAGAATGAAAAAAAAAAAGAGATGAAGAAGAACATTTTTCCTACATTGTCCTGTGTATTTCTCTGTTTGGCACTAGAATCAGGTCTGGTTGTGTATGACAGCACTCACCAAGCACGGCAAAAAAGATTCTGCTGACCCAGAGAACAAACCCCATGCATCAACACTAGTAATCACGCATGATCTTGCAGTACAGGATTGTATTGTGCAGTCGTGGCATTCTGCTTTCATGCCTCCAACATGCACAAGATGAAGTTTGATTAATGGCCCAAAGGTTGCACATACTACAGTTTGTAGCTATCCATCTATAGCCTATGTTCCTAGATTACAACTGCTCAGATTCTCATATAGACAGCGCAAGGCTACCAAATATAAACATTAGCTCAATGATATGTAAAATGTGGCTGCAGGCAGTCTTTTTCCTTCATTACTTGCTGAATTTACCTTGTATTGTTCAAAAATTTGAAATCAGTAGAATTTATTTAAAAAAGCGTATTTCAATCACCAAAGCCTCATTACTTGATCAAAAAAAATAATTTGATTAAAAAAAATAATTCATTAATTTTCTTTTCGGCTTAGTCTCTTTATTAATCTGGGGTCGCCACTGCGGAATGAACCACCAACTTATGCAGTATATGTTATACACAGCGGATGCCCTTCCACCTTAAACCCTTCACTGAGAAACACCCATACACTTTCATTCCCACACACACACTACGGAAAATTTAGCTTACACAATTCACCTAACACTCATGTCTTTGGACTTGTGGGGAAAACCGGAGCAACCGGAGGAAACCCACGCAATCAAGGCGAGAACATGCAAACTCCACACAGATTTGCCAACTGACCCAGCCAAGGCTTGAACCAGCGACCTTCTTGTTGTGAGGCGATGGCGCTACTCACTGAACCACTGCCTAAATAAACTGTAAAAGCTGTTTATTTAAATATAAAAATAAAAAGTCTATTCCGATCACCAATCAAAATTAAAAATTAATTAAAATTGATTAGAATAAAAAAATTGTAAACCTTTATTTATTTATTTATTTATTTATTTATTTATTTATTTATTTATTTATATGTTTGTTTATTTAAATTATATTCAATTTGGAGTCAAAAAGACTTTTAAAGAACATTCTGACCACTAATTATGTCAATAATTCAATAAAAAAAATGTATGAGAAAAAATACATGATAAAAACTGGTAGCAAATTAAATTAAAATAACCTAAATTTGAAGTCAATATTTGTTTTAAAGTCTATTCCGATCACCGATAAAATTGATTAGAATAACAATTGTAAAATCTTTATTTATTTATTTTTGTTTACTTATCTAAATTAAATTTAGTTAAATAAATTTGGAGTCAGAATTTTTTTAAGTATATTCTGATCACCAAAGCTGCATTTATTTGATTGAATTATAATAATAATTTAATTAAAAAAAAAATTAAAATTGATGAGAATAAATTCATTGTAAAAATTGCTAGATTATTACATTAAATAAAATTTAATTAATTTTTTTATTAAATTAGGGGATTTTTAAAGTTTGATTACCAAAGCTGCATATATTTGATCATATTATAATAACAATAAATTAAATACTGATTAAAACAAATTAGCTGTTAAAACCTTTTTTATAATTGTCAAAACTACTTATTTACAAATTATTTATTTTAAACAGATTTTTACTTTACTGTGGCTTTATTAATGTAATAGCTGAATAAATTCATTTGAAATATGTGTTTGTTAACAGTTATATTAAAAATGACTACTTCAATGGAAATTTAACATGTATATAAATTTGAATTGAAAAGCAACAATTAATTAAATTCAAATTGTTCACTTCAGTCAAAGAAAACATTTCCTTATTTAGTGATACTTTTGTAAAATGTGTAATGTATTTTTTATTGTGTTTTATTTTATGTTTTATGTTATATAAATATATAAAATTCACATGCACAAATGATTTATGTTAGATTATTATTGATAATAACCCAGATTCATTCACTAAGTCCTATCGTAAGAAATATTATTATGCACTCTATGGGCTCTATTTTGACGGTCCATGCGCAGAGCGTGAAACGCAGGGCGCAAACGCTTTCAGGGCGTGTCAGGACACATTTTTGCTAATTTAAGGACGAAAAATCTGCCTTGGCCTTGGCGCATGGTCTAAAAGGGTTGAGTTTATTTTCTTAATGAGTTATAGGTGTGTTTTGAGAATAAACCAATTAGAGTCTCATCTCCCATTCCCTTTAAGAGCCAGCTGCGTCACGCCAAGAGCGCATTTGCTATTTACAGGACACAAAGTAAGTCTAAGTGGAAAAACTGAGCATTTCACAAGCAAACAGTTAACAGTTTTTTTTTTTTAACAGAAAACTGTTAAAAAGAGCATCTACTGCGTGAGAATGAGAGATAATGAAACTACTTTCAATTTCGCTCTTGGATATGGAAACCTTTACGCACAGACATCAATTAGCCTATAAATAAATAATTTTGTTTGTTAAGCACAAATATTCGTTTCAAAACTATTTCTAAATTTAGTTCTAATTTCCAGCAAACGAATAAATGAATAATAATAACAAAATTTGCTCAAAAACATGAGTTATATCCTAAAACACATGCTGGGCCCCATATGGTCTAAAACCTGACAGGTGGGCAAATCTAAGCTTGTTTTTAATAAAACAAATATAAATATAGATATAATAAATAATACTGCTAATAATAATAACATTATACAAAAGCAAACTGTTATGATTGAACTGAAAAAGCCTCCCGAGATGAAGGCATAAAAGCTTTATTTTAATCCTTTATATTTATATCCTATATCTATTCTTATTGCATCCTATATATATCCTTAATATTTACATTTTTTCATATGTAAAGATATTTGCCTATTGCTCTCTTGTGCGTATTAAGCAGTGCGTAAGCGAGGCGCAACTCTGCGCTGGAGTTTAGACCGGGTTAGTTTTGGTCTAATGAAAAATCTATTATAGTTTCTCAAAATAGCAACGCGCCAGCAGTGCGCCTCAGAATGGCATATGGGCGCACAAATGAGCACTAATGCATTTGCTATTTAAACAGCGTAGCGCAACGCCTCAAAACGACTCTTGCGCCAAGCTGAAACTACCAAAAGACTATTGCGCCGCGCCTTGCGCCTCACTGCGCCGGGTGTATGATAGGGCCCATTATTAGTTAAAAATCAGATTGCACAGTTTTAATTCACACTAAACCAAATAATCAACTCAAAATACAGTACATTTAGTCTTAATCCTATAAAAATAAAGCAACAGAATTGTTGGTTATGGTTTGGGTCAGACTGCAGTAATTATATTTAGATTAAGAAGATGAGAAAGTGCTGGGATGTGCAGACAGATGTGCGTTTGTCTGCAGGCTTCAGTCGAGTAGAGTTCACAGACATCTGCCTTTATGCTCGAAATCCTCTACAAACGTTGGAGGAATGCAGAAGCAACGTGATCCTCTCGGGCTGATTGTGCCCGGTGTGTTTGATCCAGAGAAAACTGCTGTGATCTCTGTCCCCGTGTACCAGCTGCTGCCCACTTACTGTACCAGGAGGAGCTGCTCTATAAAGCCAGAGTTCAACCAGGAAAATATCTAAATAACTCATCTTAACGTTGCTTCAACCCTGTCCATTTATAATTTTAGATTTGAAATTAAACACAAGAGGAGACCATGGGCAAAAGCAGATCAGGGATGTAAAGTGCAATTATTATTTTACAATATGAAATTTCTGCATTTTTGTTTAGATCCTCAAGCTGCGTCTGAAATTGCATACTTGCATACTATAAAATACGGTACAAACAGTAAGCGAACTGAGGAGTATGTCCAAATTCATAGAATTCGAAAAACGGTATGTGAGAAGTACCTAGATGACATTCTAATTCTGGCGAGATTCTGAAGTGCACATCAGATGGATGCTAAGCTGTCCCATGATGTACCGAGAGAGAATTCATGAATGGGAGTGAAGCGGCACAACTGACGTGGGTAGGTCACGTAATAATGACAAAATGGAGGATGTAATACGTCCAAGTACCATTTATACTACTGACATTTATACTAACATACTTTTCTAATGGCTGAGTAGTACATTTAAACTCAAATGCAGTACCTACTGAGTAGTAGGCCATTTCGGATGCAGCCTCAGACTTTTTTTCTTTTGAAATGTACAGTTTGTAATTGTAGTCGTGTAATTCTGACTTTTAACAATGTTTACTTGAGTCCCAACAGGCCTATTTCACAAATATGACAATCAAGACCAAAATAAGGAACGGTTGTTTTCAGTTGCCCAGCCGCCACTAAATAACATAACGTGCCATCTAGTGAAAAAGTAAAACTTAGTTAAATAGGACAACATTAAGATCCTGAATTACAGTAGTTTATTTCCCTCAATGGTAACACTTTACAATAAGGTTCATTAGTTAATGCATTTACTAACATAAACTAATCATGAACAACACATTTACAGCATTTATTAATCATAATTGAACATTTACTAATGCATTATTAACATCCAAGTTCATGCTTGTTCACATTAGTAAATGCACCACGAGTTAACATGAACTAACAATGAACTACTGTATTTTCATTAACTAACGTTAACTAACATGAACAATTACAGTAGTAAATGTATTGTTCATTGTTTGTTCATGTTAGTAAATGCATCATTTAACATTAACTAATGAACCTTATTGTAAAGTGTGACCCCCTCAATTCTACAATTAGACAGTCTATTTTATGTTTTCTTTGTGTCTGTGGATGTTTGATTAAAGTCATCAAGTGTTTTAGCTAATCATTTTTATTTACAGAATTTAAGTACCAATGCGCACAATACATGCTGTGAGGTTAAAATGACAGTTAAAATATTATAATAAAATAATGACTGATACAAGAAACTGAATTGTTCACAGTCTATTAAAATAATAGAAATAGCGTCTGGCCAACAGGAAATGTTTCCCAATTCCTGCCTACAGGAGTTTTAGGCCTACACTCAAAAAAAAAATTTTATAAATAAAACTAGAAAACTTAAAGGGGTGGTCCACTACGATCTCATATTTTAAACTTTAGTTGATGTGTAATGTAGCTGTGTGAAAATAAACAGCATCTCTGAATGTAAAAAGTTCTAAGTTCAATGCTAAGGGAGACCTTGGTTTTTACAGAGTTAGCTTAGCAAAGCCTACAATGAACGAATTTTGGGGACTACAAAAAAATACTTCCGCCCCCTGTGACATCACAAGTTCGTTTACTGCGCATCCCACACTGCGCATGCAGGTAAGGTCCGTGGCCAGAGGTGCTGTAACGTTATAGCAGAGATGAAGCTAAAAATGCATCTAAACACGGCTGTTTCCACAGAGCTTCATCTGTTTCTGTATTTGGGCTTCCAAAGGACACGACACAAAGACAGAAGTGCCTTTAGTTCAATATTAATTAACTTCCAGAGAATTATAAAATACTCAGCAAGCATGATTTGACAAAACAGCTCCTGAATCTCTCCAAGTTCAGTGCTGGATTCGGCTAAAATCTCCTCAAAGCAGAAGTTGTGATCTACAAGTAAGTGTTTTTATTTTTTAAAATTGATCATGACATGTACAGTGTCTAGCGTTAACTGTATGCTGTAGCAATGATGTAAACAATGCGAAATGCTGCTTTGCGGGCAAACGATTTAGCTACAAACTCACATTTATCAGCCAAACTCCTGTAAACACACACTCACTCCACCAGCACGATCTCTTATGTGTGTGCGCGACTGCACTGATTGTCTTGGCTTTTTCATGTGTTTCACATCTCAGATAATGAAGTCGCAAAAGATATGTGGATGATTTATATTACTTACACCTGCATATTCCGGATACTCGTGAAAGACGTCATGACGCATAGAGTTAAAAAAACACAGATTAGCTTACCTGACTAGTGGTCGCAGCAGAATAATAAATCAAGGCTCAACAGGTAGCATCTCACATCTTGTGCTTTATTCTTCTGTCACGATATATAACAGAAAATAACTTAATCCGAGCATCAGAGAAAAAGAAAGTCCCGCGCTCTTGCGCTTGTTACAGAAAGTTCACACCACACAAACACACACATAGACGCACACACAGACGCTGTTAAAGGAGCCGCACCCCTTTTTCACTCGTTAGTTACAGACACTTGTCAGATGTTATTTTAGAGAGCGGGCGCGAGGTTGACTTCATGTTTACACAGCAGAAAAGCGTGTGCTTTTACGGGCGTGACGTGGAGCCGATCCGCCAATAGCAGCACATTATGTCGATGACCAATCAGAGTCACTTAAGGGCGGGCCTTTTAGAGGAACTAGGAAATATGACAGTCGTTTTCATGTTAGCTGAGTAGCTGTGTATAATCAAAGTGAGATATATGAAAAAATTACGCGATTTCCGTCAAGTGAAACATAAGCACACATTGCTTTGCATCTTATAAACACAACCAAGCCTTAAAATTACATTCTGGACCACCCCTTTAATACATTTGAAGGAAATTTTACATTTACATTACAAATTTTTACAGTGTAATTTTGCGAGGTAGAGTCGGGCAACACGGTGGCTCAGGGGTTATCACTGTCGCTTCACAGCAAGAAGGTCTTGGTGTATGTCTGTGAATGAGCTGAGTTGCAGCTGGTAAGGCATCCACTGTGTAAAATATATGCTGGAATAGTTGGTGGTTCATTCCACTGTGGCGACCCCAAAGGAATAAAGTGACTAAGCCAAAGGACAAATAATAAATGAATGAATGTCAAAGTAAAAAAAAAAAATTAAAGGGATAGTACACACAAAAATGAAAATTTAACCCTATTATTTACTCACTATTCACTTGTTGCAATTCAATTTTAGTTTCTTTCTTCGTTTAAACAAAACATAAGATATTTTGAAGAATGTTGGAAACATGTAAGCATTGACTTCCACAGATTTAGTTTTACAAAAAAAAAATCTCAAGCTGGCTTGGAACAGTCAATGGTGAGTAAATAATAGCAGAATTTTCATTGATAGGTTAACTATCCTTTAATAAACAGTCTGAGAAACAGACTCATATGAGGGAAAAAAAAGTCACATTTATTGATTGATTGATTAATTGATTAATTGATTAATTGATTGATTGATTGATTGATTGATTGATTGATTGATTGATTGATTGATTGATTGATTGATTGATTGATTAAACTAACAATCTTCCATATATGTCTATTTATGAATCTCATTCATTCACTTTCTTTTCGGCTTAGTCTCTTATTCTACTAATTAGGGGTTGCCACAGCAAAATGAACCGCCAACATATCCAGCATATGTTTTACACGGCGGATGCCCTTCCAGCCGCCACCCAACACTGGGAAACTATTTATGAATTTAATTATTATTATTTACATTAGATAATATTTTAGGAAAAAAAATTATATTGTACATTATACTAAACTATTTCTACTTTTATAGCAGTTATTGCAAGTGTTTGGAACGATAACACAAATTTATATATTTTTTAAAATTATAATATTAAGTAAAAAAAAAAAAAGTACTGTTATCAGAGTTTTTGCAGGTTTCACCAAGTTAAATTTAAGACTTAAGACATTGTAAGACCAATGATAAATGCTAAGGATATTTTTTGAATATCCCAGTTAGAAAAGATTTTTACTTGACAAATCAAAAAATTATTATAATTTAACACATTTATTAATACAATAATAATAATGTAATAATATAAAATATTGGTCAGGTCAGTATCCTCAGCAGTAAATAAATGGAGAACTTTTAATCAAATGTTACTGTAAGAGATGTAATTAAATGCTATTTTTAAATAAAAAGTTTAAAGTTTCATTGAGATGGTTTGTTGGTGATTGTATGGGTGTTAATGGCCAGATTGGGTAGCTATAAATGATCAAATAAAGACCTGTTAAAATACTTTTTTTTTTTAAACTACAACGCAATATTTTGGTAGATTTAAGACTTTTCAAGGCCTAAAATTTAGGTTTGAGATTTAAGACATTTTAAGATCCAGTGGAAACCGTAAATTCTGGTATCCAGACTACTGTGATGAAAAGTCTGGACAATAACAATAAACTAAAGACAGTAATGTCCTTTATCTAGAGAATGAAGGCCTGTTCTGTGTTTTTGGCACACTGATCAACCAATAAAACTGGACAGGATGCTTCCCCCTCCAAAACTGGCTCCATGTGTGTGTTGGTGTGGAGCCTCGAACCACAGAACAACAGGGGAGCAGTTCAGAGATATACCATAATCCAGTCCACAAATCATCTGTGTGTGTTTAGAGTAGAAACCACCTTGCCATATATCCATGCTAACAATGTGCATGTACAGAGCAAACGATGGTGACAGATTAATCGATGCAGGCCGGCAGATATAATAAGATATCCATCATCTCTCTCTCTTTCTCTTGGCTTAAATGTGATCCTTATAACAGACAGATGAATGGGACCTGCATTATGACTCTATAATGGATTAAATATGAAACTGTGGGAAAAATCTATATGTACAAGAGCATTGATTAATATATCAAGGACAATCATAGACAACTATTGAAAATGAGATTTGTGTGCTTTAAAACATCAACTCACGATATACTGTGCAGTATGACGACAGTTATTGATTTTTTTTTTTTCAGTTTTAATATCTCGCAGTCGCCGTTCTTCCAACCTAGGCTCATGAAAAATTTGTGAATGCCTGCAAATTAAATTACATTGATTATTTCATGTTTTGTGGCAGTTTCAACAGAAATATACAGTGAGTAGTTATAAAAAAAGTTTTACATTTTCTAAGAAAAAGAAATCAAACAGCTGTTAAGTGTTTAAAAATAAAACATCAAATCACAGCCTACAATTTCAATAATATTGATAAAAAAAATAAAAAAGCTCAGCTCTTTTGTCAAAGACGTCTGTGATTTCAACACTAAAGCAGGTCGCACACCAGAAGCGCCACGCAGTGCCATGTATTTTAGAATTCTAAACATAGGTTCCTATCAGGATACACACACCGGCGCCGCAAGTCGGCGGCTGTCGGGGGCGCCCGGCGACGGCTCAGGACGCAGTTCATTTTTCAGCCGCGCCACAGAGCGCCATCTGATTAGTTTCATGTTAAATATCATTCGAATGTGCGCGTCTGGTGTGTGATACTTTAAACTGTCATGTACGCGCCGTGTCGCAGCGCCGAGCGGCGCTTCTGGTGTGCGACCTGCTTTAGGTTACCCGGTTAAAAGTAAGTTACAATAATATTAGTGCAGGTCAAAAATTAATTGTGATTAATCACATCCAAAATATTTTTATTTACATGATATATACAGTATGTTTGTGTACTATGTATATGTCTGGTTCTAAAATCTGATTGGCTGATAGCTGTGCAATATTCTGCAAATAACAGCACTCGTAAGTGCTGTTAAACTGGTAAGTGACTGAGTCAATCTCTCTTTTGTATGTTTTAGTTTATTTATCCCTTATAATGGTAGTGTATTGAGTGTGAGATTCTGGCCATCTGTTGTTTTTAATGAGTCTGCTGTTTCTTATTGTTTTTGTTACTGCAGACTAGCTCAGTAAACATAAAGAAAGAAGAAATCCCAGCATGTGCTTAGCGTTTTTCCTTATCCTTAACATCTGGTGCTGTTTGCTTTGCTTTGGCTTTTTGGGCGTTAATAATTGTGATCTCCCGATTGCAACAGGGAAATACTGGGAAATGTCTGTAGACTGGTGGCATTTAATGCCGTTCAGTTTTATTGTCTTAAATTGTGAGTAAAATCACTATTTGTCTTGTTCTGCGTTTAACTTTATTTGTTGCACGGGGCGAGCAGTAAGTAAATAAGGAGGACAGTGAGTACCAACAACTTCCAGCTTTTAATCCACAACGTGTTGCCGTATTACAGGTTAACCATCGCTAGTAAACTCCTCTACTAGTCGTAAATTAGAGTCGCAAATATTCAGTGCTTACGTGAATATTACACTATTGAGTAACAATTTTGAATAAAAATTTGTCATCACTTTAGACATTATACAGGAGCATCATTCAAATACTAGCTCTAAAGTGACATATGTCAAAATCGCAATGAGTTTTCCTGTTCTGACGTCAGCTGCTGTAGAAATGGCAAAAGAAAATAGTTCCTCATACAAAAGTATTTTTATTTTTGATTTTGTTTTAAATATACACAATTATGTTGTTGAATCGTTGTATTACTGCAATATTACACTCGTAGCAGTGCAATGTGGCTGTATATCGTCACTGGTGGGACACTGCACGCCTCCTGCCTGTGCCGATATACAGGTATATCGCACTGCTACTCATGTGATTTATTTGTTTGTGTGTGTGTGTGTGTGTGTGTGTGTGTGTGTGTGTGTGTATGTGTGTGTGTGTGTGTGTGTGTGTGTGTGTGTGTGTGTGTGTGAGTGTGTGTGTGTGTGTGTGTATAAATAAAATACACATGTCAAAATATACAATCCATACTGTATACTGGTTCATCATATAAGACTTTTCTCAACCACATATTAGGTTTTTGTCTGTATATCAATGCTACATTGTGTAAATGTTTGTACTTCAAAACATTGATGTGTGACTATAAATTAATAAAATTTACTGTGAAATGCATTTGTTCCTATTGTCAACGACAGCTGCTTTGTACCATACCATCCATTCTGCAGATTTTTTTAACAGTGACTTTAACTCTATAATAACTGCAGTGTTGTAGTAGGTGAGCTAGCGATTAAGTTTACATTGTTAGAAAGGGAAATAAATAAATAAATAAATAAATAAACTACATTATATTATATTTGGAGTACGTTTTTGAAGTTTTGAAAATGGTGGAAGAGTGCCTGGACTGGCCTCTACCACCATGTGTGCTGGAGCTAATAAAGGACACAGAATTTACTTTTTTTTTAAAAGAAAAAAATTCCAGGAATCTATCTCCGAAAATTTAATTAATTACCAAAATATAAACATCTTGAATAGATCTTTCCACCAACTGAATCTCGTGCCTGTCTGTGTGTGTGTGTGTGTGTGCGTGCGTGCATGTGGGACGTCAGTATATATGGAATCTCTGCCCCATTTCAAACTCAGTCACCCGATCTCGCCTGTCTGCACCAAACTCTGGCACTCCTTCTGGAATAAAAGCACTCCTCGTGCCCTTTATAATGAAGCAAGCTGATTGAAAATAAATGTTTGCCACAAAAAAAGACAATGAGGAAAGAAAAATTTAGTGCACTTAAAATAACCCTTAACTGTTTGTCTGTTTCTGTGCTTAATTGTTCATGTATTTGTCTGTGCATACTGTACATCCATTCATGCATCTGTTCGTTCATTTGACCAACCATGCTTTTAGGGCTGAACTATTCGAGATGAGGGATAAAGAAAATAGAGGTTACTTTTTATGCTTAGAATTCCTATTACTTTTGACAGATTTATAGGGTTAGTTCTCCCAAAAAATGAAAATTATGTTATTAATTACTCACCCTTATGTCATTCCAAACCCCTGAGGCCCTTGTTCCTCTTTTGGAACAGAAATCAGAAATCTAAACATTCCAAAATCCAGACAATTTCAGAAGTCCAGAAAGGTACAAAAAAAAAAAAAAGCCCTCAAAAGTGACCATGTGAATTCAGTGGTTTAACTCTATTGGTTTCTTCTTCTCAGAGTCAGTATAGGGTACACATTCACATGTTGAACTTCTGGCATACTAACTAGGATGCACCTGTACTTTGTTTCAATCAAGGAAACAGAAAGTCACACACATACATCCATGAGCTAAACGTCACTGCATTGTGCTTATGAATGTGCACAATATACTGACACTAAGGAGACTCTGTTGAATAGTCATTATATTTGTTTTATGAGTGCACAAAAGTATTCTCATAGCTTGTTTATATACTAATTGAACCACTGAAGGCACGTGGTCTGTTTTTACCTTTTGTAAAGCTGCTTTGAGACATTAATTATTATGAAAAGTGCTATACAAATAAACTTAAACTTAACTTTGAGGAAGTTTTTTAGGTTTTCTGTACTTTATATATATATATATATATATATATATATATATATATATATATATATATATATATATTTTTTTTTTTTTTTTTTTTTTTTTAACATCAAGGGTCTCAAGACTAGGGCTGGGTAATACAACAAAAATTTGGTATAGATAGTTATTGTAAATAATTGGGACATTTTTTTTTTTTTTCAAAACATACACATAACATTGTTCGGGTGTTGGTCAAAAAAAAAAAAAAAACTGCCACACTGGCAAACTGATCCATCCTTTCTTAATTACAATCTCCTCACTGCTGCTAGGCATGGCACTCATATTCACGTATGTTATTCTGACCTGAGGTGGTGATGATGCAACCCAACCAGAGAGTAAGCTGTATAAGCTTATTGGCGGATTCCTTGTCACTTGCAGCACTCATTCTTCAGAACATCTGATTGAGATTCAGGCAAAGTGTGCACTCATTCAGCTGCATTTTAATAAAACTACATTGCTTTTTAACAAACTTTTTTTTTTTTTTAATTATTGACAATGGTGTATCGTCAATAAATAACTTAATAATTTTATTGCACAGCCCTACTCAACATGAGAGTGAGTAATTCATAACATATCAATTTTAGTTCAACTAAACTAACTTGAATATAAAAAATTAATAAAATAACTAAAAGATAGCGATGAAGATAAAAGAAATTGAAACATTTCAGTTATTTAAACAGGAATTTAATTAACAAATTTTACACAATTTGACATTTGACATTTTCTAGAATCATCCATTCAAACTTAAGCATGTGCACTAAAGCGTTGAAGACTAGCATTCAAGTAGAACATGTGAATAAAATGACAGTTAAGAGGTTAAATAAATGCTTAAAAAGAATTAAAAAAAACAATTCAAATAGTATAAATAATTTGTATGAAAACTCTCAAATTACAATACTGATATTTACACCTGCATTTAATCGCTGAAACAATCACACCATGAACAACACAGTTGAAAACACAATATGGCACTCAGGTCTGAAACTGCACATCATTTATTTTTTTAATTTAAATTGCAAGCCTTGCTATCTTAAAATCTCACTGAGCCATATCGCAACAATTTTATTTCAAAATATTGTACAGCCTTACTTCGACAGGTCAAAATTCACCGACCATACAGAGAGGCAACACAGGAAATTAAAACTTTTTAGGGAAGATAACCTTCTGACTCTTGCTTTCTTCTCCTCCAAACAATTACTTTAAAAAACTACAGCCTCGATCATATCCCAGCCCCACACAAACAATTTCATATTACGCTGCCTAATCCTACGAATTAGCAGAGCGCCCATTGACCAAGGTGTACATACACACATTAAGAGTCCATAATCTTTATCTATCTCCTTTTTGCGCTCTCTGATTTAACCTCCATACACATTTAGTTGTTCTGCACGTTGTGAAAGTTCATGACCTTCATCAGCCTTCTAGGATGCGGAGGAGTAAAGGGATTTACAGTAGAACGTGAGCGTGCTGGTCTATATATAGCAGAAGCCCATATGGCATACAGGCCGCCGCTGCCAGCTGGACCCAAAGGGTGAGGAGAGAGAAATGTGGCACTACTACGTTTGATGTGGAAAACGAGGGTGGACAGTGAGGGAATACTCTGGCTGATGAAATGAAAGAGAGCGTGCCATGCCAATATAGCACATTCAATTGGATTGACTGTGATATTAGGAGGTTGAGGGCTCAGTCAAGTCTTCATTCTTGTAAAATAATACCAGAGATAATTAAACACTATGGCTGAATAAAAGAATGTGTGAAAGGAAAACGTGAAAGGGCGGTGTAATTAAATTGAGATGCTGCTAAGTAGTCAGCCATAAGTTTGGCGCGAACTGCAAAAAAACCCAAAAAGGACTCCTTCCAACTCGTCTCCTATGGGCAAATCGTGTCTGTGAGTCCAGACTCATTCGGAGAAGGGCACTATTTGATATGTGCTGAGAGACTCAAGGTCAATATTCACGCTGCCAGATGAAACTTAAAATCCTAATTGAAGTCTTGTGAAACGCTGTGTGTGTAAACAAAGGGTGGAGAGCAATAAAACCTGATCTGGAGGAACTAAATCGAGTGGAAGTGAACTTAATCTGGGCTGAGAGCACAAGCCATGACCACAGGGGCAAGAGGCTGCCGCACATGTGGCACTCGCTGAAAAAGAAGAATTATGACAGACAGCATAAATTAAACCTAATATATGTGGTTAACTATGAAGCTAAAATATCTGAGACATCACTTAAAGGGTAAATTTTATATGAATATTTTATTTTAATTATTATTATTATTATTATTATTATTATTATTATTATTGACTGTGAATAGAATGTAATGATTTTATTTTTATTTTTTTTAAATGAGACCATTCCAACTGTTTAGGTCATCTATGAAATATTACCCAAACCTGTTCCGGAAGGCACAGTACACTTTCAACCTCTTACTACTCAAACACACATGAATCAGTTTATAAGAATATAAGAAGAGACTCCAAAACCTGAAGTTAATAGGCCAGATAAAGGAGGCATCCAAAATATGTACGGTTGGTGTGCCTTCAGCAGTGTTGGGGAGTAACTAGTTACATGTAACGCCGTTACGTAATTTAATTACAAAATAAAAGTAACAGTAATTAGTTACAGTTACTAAGAAAAATGTGTAATTAAATTACAGTTACTTTTGAAAATGTTAAAAATTACAAATGGGGTTACATCTAATATTTTTTCTTTAAATCTCTGTAATATGTTGAATAATATTAATCTATTGCTTTGCCTGTTTTTGATATGCACGATGGCTTCTGCTAAGGCCATTTATTCAAGCGCTGATTCTTTTGATTTGCGGCGCAACCACGGGCGTAAATCCCGGGGGGAACATGTTCATTGTCCTCCTCACCAAATAAAATATATAAATATATATATATATATAAACGCACTCTCTATTTTGAAAAATATATGTGTGTATACCTAAAATAATTGTCTAAGTAGAAAAAAAAACGCATTTATTATTTAAAATGCATTTAGAAAGAGTTCACCCCCGCTTCCTCATAGTGGTTTGATCCACCTACTCCACAAGTACACGCAGCCTGTCACACACAGTCACAGACAGACAGACGCAGAAGTTTGGTGTGTGGCTACAGGTCGATGTTGAAATAGAGTAAGTATGGTGTATTAATCACATTAAATAAATCGATTCTCTTCAAAGTTAATGCAGAATCATTTATAAAAAAACTTGCAAAAATGCAGATTACCGATGTCCATGAATCTGCTGTATTGGCGGTTAAAATTACTCATGTAGTTAACGTATGCTTGTTTAGCTTGTTACGTTAGTGGCGCACTGCAAAATAATACGCCAAAGTGCATTGTTTCATTTGTGTAGACTTAGCATAATGTTAACTTTACATTAACGGCCACAATTAGCATATTGTTTATCTGTGGATTTGCTAAATGAGCACTGTGCTACGTCCAAACAAGCCCCTCTTTATTTTTTGTATAATCAATTTCAGTTCTGTTCTTAGGTGACTAAATTAATTTAAAATATAAAATGTCCTTGTTTTTATTGTTGTGATGATTTTTATGATAGTTTTTCATTCTTTATGTAAAGCACTTTGAATTAGCATTGTATATAAAATGTGCTACAGAATAAACTTGCATTGCAGTGTCATGGACTAGATAAAATGATTGAGGTAAAGTTGGTTTTATATTCGCACATTCATTCATTGACAGCTTCATACATTGTTTACCATGGTACTTTGAATATTTGAACTGAAATCTCATGCAAGTTTTACTTCAAAACAACATTAATAATAATAAAAATAATACATTTTATTTGTATAGCACTTTTCCTACATACATGGAACTCAAGGCACTTCACAAACAACAAACAGGCATTGTAAAATAAACCAAATACAAAATAATGTATATTAGACAATTAAAGCAAAATATATACTCAGATAAAAGCATACATGTACTCACATATATGCATACATCTACACAATCACACACAATATTCTTTACATGCACACACACCGTACATGCATATGTACATAAACCTACACGATATAGATAAATTGCATAAACTTCACAAACTTATATTCATACGCAATTTTAAAAAGGTGCTTCTTAACAAGTTTTTTAAAAATAAATTCTGGGGGATTCTTTTACTTAATTTGGGAGACAATTCCAAGATTTTGCAGCATAGTGACTAAAAGAAGTGCCGCCAGTTTGCATCAGATTTACAAAGTGAAATTCTATAAGTCGAGTGCTAGAAGAGCATAGCAAACGGTTTGGATTATATTTTGATAAGCAGTCAGAAAAGTATGAAAGGTGTCATGTTGTGTAGTGCCTTATAAACTAATAAAAGAATCCTAAAATTTATTCTATTAATGCTGGTGTGATATGTTCTTGGGTCTTCAATTTCAATAAAACTCTGGCTGCTGTATTTTGTATCAGTCGCAACGTCTTTATAGAACCTTTAGGTAAACCAATATAATATTAACACTAACTGTAAACAATGCTGTACTTTGATAGTTGTTGGCTGCTAATATAATTTTACTATTTAGAATTTCCAATGAATACTCTTCTGAGGTTATATTATGAGAGACTTAATGTGCAAATATAAAACCAACTTTATCTCAATGATAAAATGACAGAGAAATGGAAAATGGACATAAGATCATTTTTCAGTGCAGCAAAACTCCAAGTACAAAAAGTTCACATATTAAGCAATTTGGCTTTCACAATGAGTGCTTATGAAAATACTAATGTCACATTATCAATCACAGGCAGAGGAGAAAGAACTGATTGAGGAACAGGCAGAGCAGGGTCAGTCAGATGTACAGTGTCAGGTAAGGGTGTTGTGCTTTACTGAAGGGATAATGACAATTCTTTTAGGGGTGAACAATTTTTTTTAAATGTTTTCTGAGTTGTGGCTGTTTAGCAGATGAACCTCACAGGCTCACCAATTTACAATATGATCTCTCAATTTAACAAGTGTAATGTAAACCAGTTAGTTATTATGAGTATGGAAAATGTCTTTTCCTGCATTTATTCTGCTTCAGGAGTCAGTCTGTTGACTGTAAACAACACAACAAACAATGCAATAAATAGTTTTCAAGAAAAATTTGCTGTCATTGAACCTGAGGAAAACTTTGAAAATAACCATAATGATGTAGTCTCCATGCTGTAATATGAACAATAAAACCATTTTTAACTGCGGAGACATATAAGTACAATTCGGCTGTATTATTTGTGCCTCCTTCAAAAAATCCTTAAAAAATTGCTCATAAGAAATGTTATATTTATTGTCCCCCCTACTGTTAAATCAAATTAATGGCCATGGGCGCACCATGTCTAATCCTCCTTGCCATTGAAAAGCATGAGGAAGCATCTGCAGGTATGTAAGCTAGCGTTTCTTTGTTTTATAAAAGCAAATGTTTTTGTCGTTATCGTGAGTGTACAGAAATAAAAACAGACCCTTTAATTTCTAATGATATATTATGATTTATAAAGTTATCGATTTGTGAATTTCAGCGCACCAGCAGACTCCTCTGGCCAAAGTGATGTTATCACATTACCAGTGTAGCTAGCTTAATTACATTTCTCAGTAGCGTGACGGTAGCGTCGCTAAAAAATCAAATAGCTTTTCACAGTAGCGAAGCTATTTTATTAGTGAAGTAGCGCAGTAGTGTCCACACAAGCTACATTTACAGATCGCGGATCAATACTGTTTAAAATGTGTAACACCTGGTTTTATTGGATTTTTTTTTGTTTTTGCTGTTATGTACTATAATTTATTCCTGTTTGGTACAGCATTTTATTTACAGTTAATAATTGAAATGAACAATTCTGCCTCATATGTTTCATTGGCAGTTTTATTGATCACTAAGATGTGATTGATTTGGATTGAAGTGGCTTCGATTTAAAAATGAAAATTTCAAAAATTAGATGTATTTTTTTATTGCAAATGCCACATAAATCACCTGCACAACTAACTAACATTGTGATTTTGTAACAACAGTAAACATGTTTCTGTGATAAGGTCTGGTTTTGTGGTGGCTCTACTTTAAATTTAAATAAATTAAATTAATTTTATTTAGGTGATGAAAGCTTTTGAGATTCTAACAGTAAACAGAGCTACTGTAAGCTCACTCCTGCTCTGTATAAATGTTTGAAAATTATTTAGTTGAAAATGTTTATTAGAAAATTAAAAGTAATCAAAAAGTAATCAAATGTAATTAGTTACTTTACTTTTATAAAGTAATCAAAAATTACAGTAACTTATTACATTTTAAATAGGGTAATTTGTAATCTGTAATCTATTACATTTCCAAAGTAACCTTCCCAACACTGGCCTTCAGGAACTGTGTTGGGAAACACCCTGAGAGAACCTGAGAGTAAACTTAAGTGAACAGAATGAAGTTTACATAAAAATATTTTATTCTGTGATACAAAATAATAATAATAATAATTTATTTGTATATAGCACCTTAAAACTTATATCTTAAAGTAATTTACGCTTAAAAGATACAAGAAAAAAAACATTATATAGAGGTTAGACAAAATGATATAAAATAAAAGATACCCGGAATGTTCTAAATATTAAAAAAGGGTAAGAATACACATTTACCTTACAAATCGGCAAGTCTAAATTAAAGCAAGTATTGAGGAATACTTGAAAAAGATTGCGTATGCCTAATATTATAATGGAGTGAGTTGTATATTTTAGGAGCAAGGGAAGAAATAGCTCGTATAACCCATATATTACCTTATATAATAACCCATAGGCCTCAGACAGTTGGAGGGAACTGTTAAAAAACCAAAATGAGAGTAACAGAGATCACGCCCAGGAGAGTAAGTCTTACAGTCAACTTAAATAACTCGTACAAAGTCAAACTAAAACATAGTCTATAGTATAGGCATTAGTGCTGCACAATATATCGTTTCAGCATCGATATCGCAAAGCCATAGAACTCTTGAACTTTGCATTCAATAACTGTATTTTATATATATATATATATATATATATATATATATATATATATATATATATATATATATATATATATATATATACACGATTTATCCAAAAATGTATATATTTTTATATATTTTACTTTTTGTCATGTTTTAGTTCAAGTATCTAGATTTCAAAGTGAAAATAAGATTAGGTCCCACTTTATATTAAGTATCCTTAACTACTATGTACTTACATCAAAAAATAAATACAACATACTTACTGCGTTCATAATGTATTTGAGAACACTTGTGGTGCTCTTGAGTTGGGATAGGGGTTGGGTTATGGACAGGTTTGGTGGTGTGGTAGGTTTAATGGTGGGTTAAGGTGTAGGGAATGGTCAGCAGTGTATTTACAAATGTAATTAAAAAAGTTAATTACAGATGTAATTACATTAATGTATAACTTAAGTACACAATAAATACATGTATTTACACAATAAGTACATTGTAACAAACTATTAACTCCTCTGTAGGTACATATTAGTTAAGGCCACTTAATATAAAGTGAGACCCAAGATTATTTTGCTTACCCCACTGGCAGATAATGTTGCTTGTTTTAAGGAAATACACTTGATGTTGACTTATTTTTTTCTTAAGTTGAAAACAAAACCATAAATCTACTTGATCTATATATATATATATATATATATATATATATATATATATATATATATATATATATATATATATATATATATATATATATATATTTATATATATATATATATATTTTTTTTTTTTTTTTAGATATTTGGACAAGAAATGAGACAAAACAAAATAAGAAAAGAATTTTTTATTTTATTTTTAATTATTATTATTTAAATGTAATTATTTTTTATTTAATTTCTGCACCTTAATAAGGTTAGGCTCCATAGGAAACTGTCAAAAGTGCTATTCAAACTCTCTTGTGAAATTGTATTCACATCACAGAAAAATAGAATATTGCAATATCAGATTATTTCGATATAGTGCAGCCCTAGTAGGCACCCTCAAATAGTGGACTGAGTCATACTGACAATGGTAGAACAGTTTTACCATCTCTACAGTTTAAAGTGAGCAGCATGTCGAAATGACACAGCCGAACAAACCAAAAGTGTTCATGATGGTTATTTAGCTCTATACATATAATACACACACACACACACAGATGCAGACACACCAATATTCGTTCACATTCTTAACACTCCATTCACATTGGTTCTCATCTCATAAAAATGGGTGTGATATTGTAAAAAAAAAACAAAAAAAAAAACAACTTAAATAGAGCAGATGTTTATAATAGTGCGAAAAAAAGTTTATCTACAAAGGTAAAAGTTCACCTCAGGTTGCTGATCTTACAAGCATTCATCTCAGGCTCACACACACTCCACGAGATGCCCACTTATTTACATGTTGTGATACACTATAAAAGGAGAAGAACATCTACGATTGACAACTTGTATAACGCGGAAACAATATATACACTGTCATACTGGCCAGCCCTATTTTAGATGATGTGAGATCTCCCGAGGGAAAACACACACACGCACTAAGACATACAGTTTTGGCACTGTGCAGCAAAACCCAACTGTGCAGGACTTGACTTTGACAAGTGTTACCCATTAAAGTTAGTTACTATGAAATATCCTACAATTAAACTTAATTAACGCCTTTGGTTTGGGGAGAGGTGTGTTTGGGTTACTCTTTCTGTCAGACTCGAGGTTTCCAAGCAGAACAGCGGTCGGACTGATTCAACGTTTGGCGAGTTTAAAGCACAGAACTCACAGAAGCTCAATTGCTTGCAGGTTTTTTTCTTTCTTAGATGGCCTTTTAGACAGTCTGCTGGCCCTGGGCTTTTAGTTCCTTAAATTATAGTGTGACAGCACATATGACGCTGAGCTTGAAACATCCCACACACTCGCATGCTGAGACACACGCTTGCATATACACTTAAGTTTTACTTGACAGTTAGATCATCTTCGCAGTAGGTGTCAAAGTGCATTCTGCTGTTTGCTACTAAATTATATACAGCCTAAAGAATTTTAAAGCAATTCAGAAAAATTCTGAACTAAATAAGGTTGACAGATGGAAGGATGAATGTATAAATGAATGGTTGGAAAAACAGATGGACAAATGAACTGATGGGTGAACAGACAAACAAGCAAATAGATGGAAAAATAGGTGGATAGACAAACAGACAGACGAATAGATGAATAACTGGAGGATGAATAACTGGACGGTCGGACAGAGAGGTGGATGGGAACAAATTAATATTGGAAACAGAATTATCGGATTGATAGATAGATGGATAGATCAATGGGTAGATAGACTGATACAGAAATAGACAGACAGATGGACAGATGATTACGATGGACAGACAGATGGAAAAAAAAACAGAGGAATATTGGAAAAGAACAAATGAACAAACAGATGGGCGGAAAGATGGATGGGCACAATGATGGATGGATGTACAAGCACATGGATGGGCACAAGGATGGATGGATGAATGGATGGATGGATGGGCAAATGAACAGATGGATGGATGAATGGAGTAAAGCATGGATGGACAGACAGATGGACAGATGAATATGTTGGACATAGATGGAAACAAACAGTGGATTATTGGAAATTAAAAAATGAATGAACAAATGGATGGACAGATGGATGGGTGGATGGACAGGCACATGGATGGGCAGAAGGATGCATGGATGGAAAGATAGATGGATAGTTTGGCACATGGATGGATGGATGGATGGATGGATGGATGGATGGATGGATGGATGGATGGATGGATGGATGGATGGATGGATGGATGGATGGATGGATGGATGGATGGATGGAATAATGGATTGATGGACGGGCACATGAACGAATGGATTGATGGAGTAATGGATGGATGGATGGATGGATGGGCACATGGATGGATGGATGGGCACAAGGATGGATGGATAGATGAATGGAGTAATGCATGGATGGACAGACAAATGGACAAATGAATACGATGGACAGACAGCGAAACAAAGGAATATTGGAAATTAACAAATAAATATACAAATGGCACATGGATGGGCACAAGGATGGATGGATAAATGGATGGATGTTTATGCACATGGATGGATGGATGGATGGATGGACAGGCACATGGACGGATTAATGGATGTAGTAATGGATAAATGGACAAGCACATGGACAGATGGATGGATGGATGGATGGATGGATGGATGGATGGATGTACGGATGGATTCATGGACGAGCACACAAACAGATGAATGGATGGATGGATGAGTGGATGGATAGATGGATGGATGTACGGATGGATTCATGGACGAGCACACAAACAGATGAATGGATGGATGGATGAGTGGATGGATAGATGGATGGATGTATGGATGGATTCATGGACGAGCACACAAACAGATGAATGGATGGATGAGTGGATGGATAGATGGATGGATGGATGGATGGATGGACAGGCACATCGACGGATGGATGGATGGATGGATGGAGTAATGGATGGATAGAGGGGCACATTGACAGAGGGGTAGATGAATGGATGGTTGGATGGATAGATGGGTGGATGGCCACACGAACTGATGGATGATGGATGGATGGATGGATGGATGGATGGATGGATGGATGGGCACATGGATTGATAGAGTAATAGATGAATGGACAGGCACATGGACGGATGGATGGATGGAGTAATGGATGGATGGAAAGGCACATGGGTGGATGAATGGATGGATGGATGGATGGATGGATGGATGGATGGATGGATGGATGGTCGGGCACATAGACAGATGAACAGGCACATGGACGGACGAACAGACGGATGATGGACGGATAGATGAATGGACAGATACATGGATGGAACGATGGATGGACGGGCACATGGATGGCTGTATGGATGGATGGATGGATGGACGGATGGAAGGATGGATGGGCAAATGAATGGATGGGCAGATGGATGGATGGATGGATGGATGGGCAAAAGGTTGGATGGATAGATACAGTGGATGACAAAAGGCTATCAGCTGAATGAACAGACAAACAGATGTATGGATGGAAAATGAATGGATGGATGGGCAAATACAGTAGACTAAATAAGCTAACAGATGAAATAAGCAAAAAGATGCACAGACAGAGATGAATAGAATGATGGATGAAGATACTCTGGTATACAGAGATGGCTAAAAGATGGACAGATGAATGGGCATACAGCAATGTAGATAAAGACAGATCAAGCATTATAGCCAGATCACATGATCTCTAACTATGAGGCAATCACACACAGAGACGCTGTGTGTATAATTGGGAGGTAATGCTCCATACAAACACAGCAATTCACTTTCTCTCATTCACAAGTTAATAACCCACAGCAAATGTGTCTTTCTCTTTCTTCACTATTAGCACCTCTTCTTACAAACACAGTTACAGGACTGAAGCGCCTCCTTTAAAAGCTACTGACCGCATCCTCTCCATTATATCTCAGGGAGAGAAAAAAATGAGCCTGTTAAAGTTAATGAGATAATCTGCTTCACCCCTGTTTTGGGCCATATTTCACCTCCTGATGTGAAGAGCCTCCTCTGACATATATTATGTCTTCTTTAATGAAATCACTGAAGCCTACGTTCACAAAAAGGGTGGAATGACTTTTATTTGTTCTTTTCTGCTTGATGCAGTGCTGCATATTAAAGCAATAAGCCACAAGAGGTGAATTTTCCACAGTTAAGGGATTCCCCTAAACACAACACAGCAAATTTTGAATTTAACAATGATTATTACAATAAACTACTAAACTTGCTGTTCAAAAACTGAAAGCAGAAAATAAGAATATTTTATTTGTTTATTTGTTTGTTTATTTACAGTGTATTTGTTTTTGATAATGTATCATTTTATGCACAAAGATGCATTTAATTGACTAAAATTAACTATAAAGTCATTAACCATGTTACAAGAATAAAGATATGGGGATAAGTAATTTATATTAAATAAATAAATAAATAAATAATCAGTTCCAAATATTTTAAATAGTATAACTGTTTTTTAGGGGTTCAAAGACATATTATAATTATATTATTTTTAAATTATCATTATTTGCCCCAAAACTTTGCAAGCCAGTGTTCTTTCAATTAACAACATCAGGCATAATGGTAGCAGACTTATTTAAAAATAGCCAAGTACTGATGCATTAAGTTTGCTGAAGCGAATAAAGAATTTTAAATGTAAATAAATCATAAACACTGACCTTAATCAAGTTCCTGACTAGAAATCCTCACTGGTAAGAAGGCATTTTCTACATATTATCAGCATCTGTTCTTCTCTTCCACACATTCATCCAGAGGCAAACTATCTAAGCTGGTTTTCATCTCCCCTTGGAGAAATGCATGGTCATTTTGAAGGAGATGATCAAGTGTTGGCTGTAATTTGGCCTGTCTCTCATTTGCTGTCCAAGAAGGGGCTTTCATTATTTTACAGGCGGAATTGGATTTGTCCCCCGATGGTCTTGTGGATAAGCACTGAGCTCATTAACGTGCTTCCAGAATCTTTGGTAAGAAATAAAGCAATCATGGGGTAATTTCACTAACAAACACTCATCATGATCATCTATTGCCAAACTAATAGCTCAACTGAACCAAACAGGAAGAGTGGGTGTATAGTAAACTGTTCTATAAAAAAACTGTTAAACATCTTCCTTTTCAGTTTGTTTTATCTGTGACAGGGTCTATTTAATCAGATTCCAGTGTTTCCTCTAGGACTTTTTTCCAGCTGTGGCGGCAGGTCTTTTACACAGATCTACCATGTACCTATGGCGTTATTTCAATGACAAATTACGCAAGCGCAGCATAAGTCAAAATCACATGTCTGTAATACGAGCATGCAAATCTTGCATGCCGATTTCCTCTGTTTGTGCACAAAACTTCTTCCACACCCCCTCAAATCTATGCTGCAGGTGCAGATTTTCTTGTGCACTCTCAAATAAACGCAGCTGAATCGTGATTTATTGCATTTATGTAGCAAGTATGTCTCCAACATTTATTAGATTTGCTAGGAATATTTCTGAATGTCTTCAATAGACCTACTGTGCGACATAAATGCTTCTTGAAGTAAAGTGAAACTATAAACTCCAACAAAATAAAGTCATTGTATGTAGCCATAGACCTTTATCTATAAAGTATAATTATGGAAACTGTTTTCATCTTAACTGAAAGTTAACGTTACATCACGTTTGCTAGCCTCACGCACCTGTCAGTCAGTCAGCATTTAACCTTAAGGGTTAAACAAATAACACACAGCACAACCACGATTACAGAAAAGTTAGCTCTGTTGTAATTAACTTTCTAACATCTTTTAATACGCTTTGCTGCAATTATAACCAACGATTTTAAAATATAATTATAAAAAAAACTGCAGCAACTGAATGTTTAGATTGAGAAGCTGTAATGTAGCCGTGGCAGGATGAATTTTGATGTGGCGCCCCGCCATGGAAGAATGAATGTAGCGAAAACCATGGATTCTATTTCTCCAAATGTCAGGTGCAGAACTAATGACTTTAATTCAAAGCTACAAAATCTATTTTAACACCAATGGTTGCATTGTGTGCTCCCAGAACTTGGGACAGACAAAAACTAACTAACTAACTAACTAACTAACTAACTAACTAACTAACTAACTAAATCAAATAAATAAAGTAGTATCTCTTTCACTTTTATTTAGCATTTTCTTTCTTTATACATTGAACTTAATAAGCCAGGATTAATTTTGATCTGTTGGACCAAATAGTTTGTTTTAAACAAAACAAAGAAAAAAATAAAAAATAAAAAATCATTACCAATTTACCAAATTTTTTGGTGTGAAAAGTAGCAAGCTAAGATGTATTGTTGACACTTTGCAATTTTGAGGCAACTGAAATAGGCCACACCATTGACCAACTAAAACCTGGTCTAAATTTAATGGCGCAAGTGTTTTTAAATTTTATTTAAAGACAGCCTCAGTGATAGGCAGGTTAAAGTGCACATGTACATTGCTAATTACACACACACGGATGCACAGTAGCATACAAATATCTTTAAATATATAAAAAAAAAAATAATAATATATATATATATATATATATATATATATATATATATATATATATATATATTACAATTTAGTTCTTATAATATATATATATATATATATATATATATATATATATATATATATATATATATATATATATATATATATATATATATATATATATATATATATATATATTTTTTTTTTTTTTTTTTTTTTACATACATAAAAAAGCCACCATATCATCCAATGCCTTTTTCACCTCATGGAGCTTTGATGGATTCTGGCTTATTCCTTAGACAGACTATTTATGCATTTTTACCTCATGCACAAGCAGATCTGTTTCCTAGCTAATGAAGATTAAAAACATTGCATTTTCCACTTATAAATGTCACCATCTATATATCAAAACAGCTGTGGCCTCAACTTGCTCTTAAAAGGAAAGGCTCTAATTGGTTTAGAACATGCGCTGACCAACCCTTTTTTCATTCTTAAAAATAGCAAAAGTGGATTCAGACACACACTAAGTCCACCTGCACCATGTGCTTTAGACCATATGTTTAGATCATTAAAATTGACCCCATAAAGATTTACAGCCACTTGAGAGTGAGTTAACAGTGACTACACTGTAAACGATTTCTGTTGTTTTCACAGTATTATACTGCATTTCTCAACAGTTTTTTACTGTATAAGCTGTGCACAGTGTGTTACTGTATATATTGTTGTTTTCACAGTATAATAATGTATTTTCAACTTTTCTATACTGTGAACATGGTTAACAGTATGTTACTGTAGATTTTACAATGCATTTTGGGGAAAAATCAGTTACTGTGCATCTAAATACAGTACTGCAAATGACCAAGAACAACTCCACACACACTATATATTATGATTATTATGTTTACTTATTTTTAGACAAATTATTTTGTGAAGTAAATAACCTAACCAGTTTCTTCAGACTGTTCAGTGCATTAAACTGTCCCCTGGTTTTCCATTTTTGGGTGCACTGCACCTTCATTTTATAAGGTAACATGGAAATATGAAATAATATTTAATAAACATAACTTTGTGCTAAACCAAAACGTAAATTGGAACAAAAATAATTGATTCACGTAACCAAGGGCTGTTAAACACAAAATGATTTCAAAGTCAGCTTAAATGTCAGAGTGACCAACCTGCTTTAGACGGATTCAAGAATATTGGGCACCCATATGGGCCACCGTAGAGGTCAATATCTCCGCATTTTCAAAACAACATTTTAAAATACGCACTATCTTAATAAATAAACCACAGAATTGAGTTTAAAACAACAACATTCTCGCATGAAAAACGGTTAAAACTTTATTTCATAACACATTTATTATCTAGTCATCGAAGACAGGGGCATGTCTCAATAATGTCTAGGCCGATTAAAGCATGAGGTTTGCCGGATACATGAGTGATGGAGCGCCGTCAACCCCTGGAGGTCAGAATCTCCCCTATCGGCAAAGCACACTTAAAAGTAGTCATGATATCTATAAACAAACCACAGATTTGAGTTTGGAAGAACTATATTCTCGCATGAAAACCCGTTAAAACTTCATTTCGTGACATATTAAACGCAATATTTATGATATGATCTGGCTTTTCTCATTCGCCATTATATTTGCTTGTTGGTGTGAAATGAACTCTGGGAGAAAAAAAATATTAATTCTCAAAACACTTCAAGCGAACCTTATTCGTATTGTTAAAGTCAGATACATGTAATATTTTCGCTGGTAAAGTGAAAAAAACAACAACAATATTACTATTTTATCAATATCACGTTTGCACTGGTTCGGTTCAGCACTCAAACGAGACCGAATTCGGATTGAACCGTTTGCTCGGGAATTATTTTATCACACGTGTTCACAAGCACATTCAGCAATATGTGTATAAATGTATGTGGCCGAGCAGTATAACGAAATAGTAATAATTTATTGTTGTGTCTTAGAATAATTTACAAAAAGGAATCGGTTTTAGGCGGATTCGACTCTTTACTGTTCTAAGGAGCCGATTCATAGAACCGAGCCGACTCGATTCGACCTTCACCAGGCAAGCAACGGCTCTTCTAATTTGAAATCCACCTGTCGCCTTTTCCTCCAGTGAATTCATCCTCGGTAAGTGTTTACAAGTCAAATTCTGTTCGTTAAAGGGTTGTTTTGTGTATATTTCCGTGTAGTGTGTGTGTAATTTAAAATAATTAACCAAGTTACTTCAGTTGTAGGTTCTTATGTCACGTTATTCGACGCCAGACCGTGTTTGTAGTGTTTGCGAGGTATTAGATAACGTTAAGTGAGTTTATCTTAAGTGAGTTTTTGACCATAGTAACGTTACCTGAAAAAAAAAAATTTTACTTGGGGTTAACTACATTAATGAATTCTGTATTTCAGCACAACACTGAGATGAAGGCAAAGTCACCATGAAAAGTTAAACGTTTAACGTTAAGGTAAGCTCTGGTCTTCATGTGGTCATTTTGACTAAGTCATCATTATGGTTAAATTTGTAAACTGTAGGTTAACTTACTTATTCAAACTAAACTCACAATGAAACAAGTCTAAACTGTTTTATTAAATTGAGCTGATAATAAAATTCAGTTGATGTCTTTTAAGCTAACGTTAATATTAACATAATTCATATTAATTGTCTATTTCTCACTGGTTAATGAGCTTATTGTATAACGTTAGTGTGTCATTAATTGTACATTTTATTTTTGGTGTTCAGGTGTAGGGAATGATTTGTATACAAATTTATTTGAACCCCATACAGATTGGTATGGTTGTACCATAGATTTAGATTATTAAATGTTAAGTCTTATTTTACTCTTATCATATTTATCTTTTTTGCAGCTACAGCAATTGATGTTGAAAAACTGATGCTACCAATCTCTCCTCACTTGATTATTCAAGGTAATGTTGATGTCTTCCTCATTTTGATTAGATTATAAAATGTCAAGTTGTTCACAGATTTGTTGTGAGGAGTTTCATGTACAACCTCTTTTTCTTCTTCCAGTAGCGACGCAGTGGCACAGTAGGTAGTGCTGTCGCCTCACAGCAAGAAGGTTGCTGGTTCAAGCCTCGACTGGGTCAGTTGGCTGAATACAATGGCATAATGATTCTGCTTGCTCACAGGAGGTACTTGATTTAGGCCCCGTTTACACTAGTGCGTTTTAGTTTTAAAACGGCGTTTTAGAATGAAAACGATCCGCGTCCACACTCGCGTTTTACCCAGCGTTTCTGAACAGCTCTCCGTCCACACCAAAATGCTGAAAACGCACATCACGTGACCACACACACACTCTCAGGCAAGCGCTGTAGCCAATCTACCCAGATGAGAGCTGTGCTAGTCGGACTTCTCATCAAGCATCTCCCGCTGGATCTAACCTCACTATATTTATTAAACGGAATATTTCTTTCATCTTGTTGTCTTTATTTAACGACATATTCATTGGACATTGGAATCTATTACTTGTTCTCAGGTAACGTGTTTTGGCTGAGCGCAAAGATAAGTTAATGATTAATGTAAGCACGTACATTCTGTATATTGACTGATCGCTTGCCTTTATTACCTATAATGTATAAACTTATTGTATGTTATACTTTTATAATGGCCATTATCAATTAAAACTGATACTCAGCAAAAGAGAGGCTGTGTTTCGTATTTTCACTGAAATTGAAAGGAGGCAGTTGTTATCGGCTCCGTTTTGTTATAAATATCCACACAGTGAAGATGACGCTCATCTTATGCAGCACGACGCCTCAACATGTCTGCTGTCTGTTTAGTTGTTAATATTAAAATGAAAATAGGCAGTTCCTTATATCATGTTTACATTTTATAGTTGAGAAAGTAAAACAACGTAGCCAGGGTGATGTGAATGAAGTTATAAAGTACACTGTTCCCTTTGAAGATTTACCCGTGTCCTCGGTATAGTCTGCTTTCCATATCAAACTGAGAAGAAGAGACTGCAGCCATGATCAAACTTGCGAAGTTTTAACTTACACGGAGAAGATGCAGGACTGAACTGTGCGTGTTAGGCTACTTAATATTCAGGAAAAGCCCCAATCAGAGAGGTGAATGTCTGCAGCCCCGCCTCCGTTTTCAAATGTCTCCGTTTTCCATCATCCACACTGAGACGGAGCAGCTGCGTTTCAGAATGAAAACGGCCTCTCCAGCGTTTTCGAAACGCTCCGTTTTCGGCGCTCGAGAACTCCGGCGTAGTGTGGACGGATGGCGTAACCGTAGCAAAACTTATGCGTTTTCAAACTAAAACGCATTAGTGTAAACGGGGCCTTAGTTTTCCTCAAGCGATACATCAGTTTTTATGAGTAATGCGTGACACTTGAATTGAAGGGACAGTTCACCTAAAAATGAAAATAATGGTTTCAAAATAGTTAAAAATAGATTTTTTTTGTTGCATTTAACACAAACTCATATATTTTTTTTAAAGAAATTTGGTTCAAATATGGATGTCAATAGTTACTGGTTTCTAACATTCTTCAAAATATCTGCTTTAGTGTTCAACAGAAATTCAAACTGGTTTAAAACACATGGAGTAATGGTGGCAGAAAAGTAAACTATCCTTTTAAATATTTTATTCTGAGACTTATCTTATATGTGTCTTGTCTTTTGCCATATTGTCTTTCTAGCTCAGATTGTGATGAACCTGGAATGCGACACCAGTTACTCTTAAGTCAAGAACCAAATAAAGCACAGATGTGGAGGGATCTGCAACTAAACTAACTGGAGGAAAGGAATCTTTAGGTAAAAACACCTGCCTTATTTAGATCTGAAGTATTTTATTTGGCATAGAGTATTATTTTTTTATTCTTATTCTAATTTTATGTAATGTATATACTGAATATAAGTCATTTAAATTTCACAAATGATTGAATATAAAATATCATCTAGATGTCTTATTTTTCATTGTCTTAAACAGGGGTGCTCAACCCTGTTCCTGGAGATCGACCTTTCTGCAGAGTTTAGCTCCAACCCTGATCAAACGCAACTAAACAAACTAAATAGTATCTGAAGGAGCACTTGGTAAATAAAGACAGGTGTTCTTGATCAAGGTTGCAGGTGAGCTCTGCGGAAAGGTAAATCTCCAGGAACAGGGTTGAGCACCCCTGATCTAAATGCTCAAAAATGCTGAAATAGATTCATAAGGATTAATGCTTAAAGTAAATGTTTACTTCTCTCTGTAGACCAAACATGCTTAGTATCTCTCACATTTTAATAAATTATTCATTTTGGTTACTTTTACACACACACACACACACATATATATATATATATATATATATATATATATATATATATATATATATATATATATATATATATATATATATATATATATATATATATGGGTAAGCAAGTATTTAATAAATAAAATTATTTAACCAAATGACTCTATTAACCTAGCTGCTGGGAAAAAAACATGTAAAATAACAGATTTGTTTTTTCTTTTTTTTTACAGTGTGGGTGAACATACTACCTGGATGTCCAACAAAGACTGCACAAGAGCTCATTTGATGGCACATTCTGTCCTGTCTACATCTCTGACAACCTGAAAGTGCTTCGACATCAGTGAGTAATAAATCTTCATATTATCATGCATTCAGGATTTCTGTAAGCCTATCTTTAATTTAAGTTTGTAATCAGCAGTGACTGTTTTAAAAAATGTGGTATTTAAATTATTCTTAACGTTTTACTGATGCTGTGCACAGTAACGTCATGATGATTTAATTTGAGGAAATGTCACTGGTGAGGTGTAATAATATTTATTTGTTTCACTGACATGCCATCACTGCATATTGAAATACAGTAAAACGAATTGACTGCAAAATATTATCACAAACATTTCTAGTAGTAGACTGCTTGACTACTCTTCAGTTCTCTGCTCAACTTTAACACATTTGTTCGTGTTGCTGAGCCTTTCAGCAGATTTTGCCAAAAATGAATGCTTAGTGATTACTTTGTTTTATGCGAACCAAATGTCAGTAACTCATCATTAGCATTATTTTTTTAGTTAGAAGTAGATTTTCACATGTTAAAAGCTTAAAAGTACTTAATTAACATTAGTCACGTTAAATTAGATTATTTTATGTATTTATTTATTTTTAATATGTAGCCTCTTAAGGTCAGAATTAACTGTTCACCCTTCTTAAATTCGTGGAAGCTCTAGGGTGGTCATGGAATCAGATATTCAAGCTATACAGAGTCAGACATTAAGTTAAGATGAGACTTTATTTTTTACATACCTGTGTGGACACTTGGCTAGTGTTGACTTGACTGATCTTTTCCCCATTACTGTTAGTGTAATGGTAAATAGACAACAATCTGTATTTTGCCAACAAAAACGACAAAAAAACAGTGTTTTATTTATATAAAACAGCAGTGCGGTGTTTGGTTTCTGAATGAATGAAATAATTTGAGGCATGATTAGTTTTTACTCCAGTGATTGATTTTGCTTGTCATTTTTGTAGGATCATCAGAAGTGCTGCTGCCCTTTTTCACTGTCCCTTTTCTACAACATCATTTGGCCTTCATCATTTCGTGTCTTGTAGCAGTATTTTCACCTGTTTTTAAAATTGTAATACTTTTTGATGCATTAATTGTTGACTGGTTTTAATGATAAATTTTTCATTAGTGTTCTGTTGCTGTGTTATATTGAATAATTGCTACTGTTTCAGTATGGTTTACACAATAAACTTTTATTGTGAAGTTAAAGTTTCAGTTTCTTTATTTTTCTTGCATTTCTTGAACAGTTAAAATAACATTTTTGCAATTTTTAAACATTTTTATGCTCATTATAAAGTAGCACTATTAAATACAATAAAGTAACATTTAATAACTGTAAAATACTTTACAGTAATAATGAAAGTAACGTTAAAATACCGTAGTTCTGCATGGTAAAAATGTACAGTAAAATACTGTTTTCAGTTTTGCAGTATGTGTATCAGTACTGTAATTGGTGTTACAGTAAAAAAATAAAACAGTAAAATGATGTAATACATTTTACAGTAAATGTAATACTAAAGTAATTAGTATTACAGTAATGTTACTGTTTTATGAAATACAGCAGCTACTGGATAATTGTTGAAAGTAACTTACTGTTAATTTAACAGGAAATCGTTTACAGTGTACATATTCATTTTGGGGTAAACTATCCCTTTAAATAAGTACAGTACAGTAGATATGTGCCAGACGAATTGCCACAATCATTTAATTCAAATAATGCACAATGACCAGTTTGTATGTTTGTTATTTATAACAGCTTAACAGATTTCGTAGCCGATATTATTTCCCTTTCTTAAGACACAATTCTCCGTACAAGAATTTGGCAGCAGTGTGACAAGCAGACAGTCAGAGGGTGGAGGTCCATCAGTTACACACAACAGTTGCAAGTTTTTAATCTCCCATTGAGAATCCAGCAGGCCTGAACAGAGTGAAGGATTACCCAGTCAAACACAGACTCAGAGGGAGGAGAGAGGGATTACAGGAAAACACACTCAGCACATGGGATTTTCCCCTTTCACCTTTGACCCAACACAACCTCAACTTGGACTTGTCATTCTCTTATATAAACTTGTTAGGGTTGGCAACTCATTTACTGTATGTAAAGACACATAATTTGAATGTACTTCCGGATTTTTTTAATGTATTTCCAAAATCCTGATTTAAAATTAATCTATAAGAGATAGCAACTTTCTGGCAATCTAATATGAACATTACTTTTTTTCGCTCTATAAAACTATTTTAAATACACAATAATGTTTAAAAATAAATCTTTGTAATAATTTCTTACACAAATCGTTTGTTTCACTTCATAAAACCACATTGTATTGGCAGAAGTGCCAGAGATTTGATCTGTTTTGACCACGTTTACCGGAGGATTGGCAGATCCGCTTGCTCTGATGAGCCTTAACGCTACGTAGATCACACAGTGCATCAGTGTTTTCATATGAAAGTGTAAACATGTTTTTCAGACTAAAAGAGAAAGCTGTGCTGATACAGAACCAGAGATTGTTCCCTTTTTACACTCTCTTTCAATCTACTTTTTTAAACATATTTTTAATAATTTGCTTATTATTAAATCATGTAATATAATTCTTTAATTTGTTTTGTTTATTTTTGATGTGGAATTTGCTTTAAATTTGAACTGTGGCTGCACAGGCAAAGTTTTAGTTTGTTTATATTAGAGTCGGCCCCACTTTATATCAATTGGCCTTAACTAATATGTACTTACACAGAAATTATTAGTTTGTTACAATGTACTTGTTGTGTAAATACATGTATTTATTGTGTACTTCTGCTTGATTAAATACCTGTATGTAATTTACATCTGTAATTAACTTCTGTAGTTACATTTGTAAATACACTGTTGACCATCTCTTACACCTTAACCCACCCTTAAACCTACCCATACCAGCAAACCTGTCCATAACCCAACCCCTATCCCAACTCAAGAGCACCACAAGTGTTCTCAAATACATTATGAACACAGTAAGTACATTGTATTTATTTTTTGACGCAAGTACATAGTAGTTAAGGACAATTAACATAAAGTGGGACCAAAGAGTCTTCTTTAGTGTTCATTATTTACTTTTATTTGGATATTGTTTTAAAATTCCAACTTAGTTATTGCAGGAAATATTTTATTTTGTTAAAAAAGCGCAGGATTTTAGAAAAAAATGAAAGAGCTCTTGTTCACACTAAATTTCCATGACTAAATCATGATTTGTGAGATTAGTATTGTGAATTGTATTGAATCGTGAGTCAGGTTAATCGTTACATTCCTAATGCCTAATGTATTATTCACAAAAAAAACATTTATATAATGAAGGCTACTTAAGTCAATTACGTCAGAAAGCTTATGATTATAAATAAATGAACAGTGGATTGACACACAAACAAACAAATGAATGCACATCATGAAATACCAGAAATTTCACACACTGAAAACCCACTCTAAAATTGAAAGAAACACAACATTTGCCTGGTTTTCCCTGATTATTTCTGACCACATTAGCCATTCTACCCTCTACTATCTAACAGGCCAAAGGAGGAAACCAGAGCCTGATTTGTTAATCTTATTTTTGTGTTCCCGTATGTCCTTTCTCTCTCTCCGTCTCTGCTCTTAAGAGGTCAGTAAACAATCACTAATGTTCAGTCTGATTGCTCTCTGTGCTGTTCTGTTTCCCCTTTAAGAGCCGGTCATTACACTTTAACCCTGACTAATCAAGCGTGTTTTCTCTAGGCTACAGTGTGTGACTTGCTTCAGGAGCAAGTGTGGAGTGTGTAATATGTATTGCGTCAAAGGAGAAGATGGGAAAAGACAGTGAGTGAGAGGAGAAATGCTGAAATGATTTTTGGCACGCTCTGTCGACCCTCTGTGAGACTCACCGGGCTCCCGTGTGCCTTCTAGACATCCGCAGGTCTGTGCTTGTGCAAATCCATAAATCCTCCTATATTGAAAGATTGTTATCCAGGCAAGAACAGCGTGTAAAAATGAGCGGCATGTCAGGTGTGACCCAGAGCAGCACACAGCTGAACAGCAATCTGTAATGTCGTCAGTGCTGCTGAATGCTATCAGACTGCAGGCACTGTTTGCATCTGTCGAAGCTCAGACACATATAACATCACAGGCAAAAACAACACTTTATCATGCTCAGAATTATTCATTCCAAAGGGAAATGTGGTCATATTGTAGGCATGCGACGATGTATTACTTCAATATAGGGCTTTGTACGCACAAGTTGTGAGAGTGTAGCTGCTGTGTAAATGTGTGTCAAGCACAGGAAGGGTCCAAACTTAACATTTATTTAAAAACTCAGCCATTAGTCCCTTTATTAATCAAGGGTCGCCACAGCGGAATGAACCGCCAACTTACTCAGCATATGTTTTACGCAGCAGATACCCTTCTAGCTGCAACCCATCAATGGTAAACACCCATACACTCTCATTCACATACATACACTACAGACAATTTAGCTTAACCAATTCACCTATACTGCATGTCTTTAGACTTGTGAGGGGAAACCAGAGCACCTGAAGAAAACCCACGCGAACGTGGAGAACATGCAAACTCTACAAAGAAATGCCAATTGACCCAGCTGAGGTTCAAACTAGAAAGCTTCTTGCTATGAGGTGACAGCGCCACCCCATTTAGAACTATATAATTATATTTATGCCCAAAAATATTATATGCACAATTAGTTCCTCTAATTTTTTGATATCCCCTATGAAACTTATTGCAATGTGCCTGCATGCATTCTATAGAGGTTTTATATGTTGTGGTAAGCGGTTAGTAAATCAAATTCTGTGTCTTAAAACATCAACAAAAAATACAGTCTGGTCGATAACGATATTTATAATGATTTTTGTCTTAAGTGATGATGCAGTGGAAAAATAATGAATATTGTGTGACTCCCATGAGAATGGGCGACTGTATCCATACATCTCTGCAATGACTCAAATAACTTATTAATAAAGTCATCTGGAAAGACAAAGTAAGCTTTCTCACAGGTCTCCCAGAGTTCATTAAGATTCTTTGGATTCATCCTCAGTGCCTCCTACTTAATCTTATCCCAGACATGCTCAATAATGTTCATGTCTGCTGACTGGGCTGGCCAATCCTAGAGCACCTTGACCTTTTTTGCTTTCAGGAACTTTGATGTCAAGGTTAAAGTATTAGAAGAAGTGCTATCCTGCTGAAGAATTTGCCCTCTCCTGTGGTTTGTAATGTAATGGGCAGCACTAATGTCTTGATACCTCAGGCTGTTGTTGCCATCCGCTCTGCAGATCTCTCACACGCCCCATACTGAATGTAACCCAAACCATGATTTTTCCTTCATCAAAATTGACTGATTTCTGTGAGAATCTTGGGTCTATGCGGGTTCCAATAGGTCTTTTGCAGTATTTGTGATGACTGGGATGCAGTTCAACAGATGATTCATAATAAAAATCTACCTTCTGCCACTTTTCCAAATGATCAACTAGAAGTCAAGTTATTATTTGTTGCACTTACATCTGGGATCGACGACAAAAAAGTTTGTCAGGTAGTTTACATAATCAGAATCTTTTAAATCTTTTAATTCGATTTTAAGGAAATGGCTTTACAGCATAGGTCTCGAACTCGATTCCTGGAGGGCCACAACTCTGCGCAGTTTTGCTCCAACCCTGATCAAACACAGCTGATCCAACTAATGAAGGTGTTCATGACTCCTTTAAACACCTTTATAAGTTGGATCAGCTGTGTTTGATTAGGTTTGGAGGAAAAACTGTGCAGAGCTGCGGCCGTCCAGGAATGGAGTTTGAGACGCATGGTTTACAGTGTGAAAGAACCTTTCTGATGCACAAAAGCATTGAATTTCAAGCAAGAATGCTTAAGTTTGCAACCAAATGTAAAAGCTATTAAATCTTTATATGTAACTAAAACCCTAAATTAAATCTGCTCATCATATAAAGTGGTCAGAAGAACAGGAACAAAGACAAGGTTAAATGAATAACAACATTACAACTAGCCCTACAAAATAAAACCAGCTCACAACAAATATGCCAACAATACATTTACGAACATGAATCCGTCCAAGAAATATGCATTAACCAATAAAAAAGCCAGATTCTCATTTAACAACGAGCCATTTATCAGATATCACATATTTTTCAAGAATGTCATTGTGGAGAGGTAAGCGTGATCGAACACCCAATCAGGGGGGAGAGCATGCGAGGAGCCCGGCGGCTAATCAGCGGGTCAATCAGAAATGATAAATAACACCTGTCTTTCTAGTGATTGGGCCGGAGAGACTCCCTTCTTAAGGAGAACGGGAGGAGCAGTCGGGAGGAGAGAGAGAACACACACACACACAGACCCCGTTACCTGTGTGGTGGCATTTAATAATAAATAAAATATTTGCTTACCTGAATCGCCGACCCTGTCTTCTTCTTCCCTCAACAACGAACATTATTACAGTGGTGCCGAAACCCGGGGAGAAGAAGAAACTTCGCTGCCAGAATGTCTACTCCGTCTAATAATCCATGTGCGGAAGTCATCCAGGCGCTCACGGTCCTCCACCAACAACAACATCATGCGCTGGTGGAGCTGAGGGAAAATCTGGATCGACGCTTCCAAGTCCTCGTAGAGGCCCAGCGGGAGGACCGCGAGCTAATCCGGAGTCTGCTGAACCAGGAGATCCGGCCCGCTCCGACATCTGCCGCCCACCCTCCCATCTCGCTACAGAAGATGGCACCGGAGGACGATCCGGAAGTGTTTTTGGACCTCTTCGAGAGGTTAGCGGAGGCGTGTGGCTGGCCGCGGGCCGAGTGGCCGGTACGAGTCATCCCGCTGCTGTCGGGAGAAGCACAGATCGCCGCACAGCAGCTACCGGCTCGGAATCTCCTGGTGTACGCTCACCTAAAGCGAGCCATTATCCAGCGGGCCGGCCGCAACCCGGAAGAGCAACGCCAGCGCTTTCGCTCCATGGAGCTGGAGGAAAACGGCCGGCCCTTTGTGTTCGCTCAGCAGCTCCGTGACGCCTGCCGCAGATGGCTTGTGCAGGATGGCCGAACTACAGCCCAGCTGATGGATGCCGTGGTGCTGGAGCAGTTCATCGCCCGCCTCCCCTCCCGAACATCGGAGTGGGTCCAGTGCCACCGGCCGAACGATCTGGAAATGGCCATCCAGCTGGCGGAGGATCACCTGGTGGCGAGGTCCAGGGTCGGCGAGATAACCTCTCTCTCTTCTCCCCCTCTTTCTCTGTCTCTCTCTCTCTCTCGTCCTGTTCCCAGGCCCAGAGTGCGGAGACCGCCCACACCAGCACCCAGACAGCAGTGCGCAAAGGCGGGTCCGCAGCCGGTCTCGCTGAAGGGGTGCGCCTATCAGGACGGAGGGGCGGAGTTTCGACCCCTGGCTGCTTCTAAAACAGCGTCAGGTCTCTCTCCGGTTCAATCGGTTGGTCCTGCTGGCCCCGGGGGTATAGTGGGAAGGTCTGGGCCGATGCATTGGCGCCGCGGGCGCGAGGATAGCGCACTAAAAAGTTGCTCCACAAAGGAGGTGAGTGCGTTGATCCGCGTACCCGCCGCGCCAGTCATCGCCCCCGGTCGCGACGGGCTATACCGGATACCTGTGAGTATAAAAGGGGGTACATATCAAGCTTTGGTGGATTCGGGGTGTAACCAGACTTCCATCCACCAAAGCCTGCTTCAAGACCCGGCATTGGATATGAGCCGCACGGTAAGGGTAAGGTGTGTGCACGGGGATATAATTCACTACCCGCTGACGGCAATAGACATTCAATTTCGGGGGAAAAAAACATAGAGTAGAGGTAGCAGTTAACCCGCACCTCAAACACCCGCTAATTCTGGGAACTAATTGGCCTGGATTTAATAGATTATTGGGAGTCTTATGTGCGGGTGCTTCTTGGAAAAAGAAATCGCCGGATAGGGGACGTGTCGCTCAGCTGGGGGAATCCCAGGCGGTGACGTCACGCGCTGACTCAGGGGAAGGGCTGGGAATTTCCCGGTGTAAAGACTTTCCCCTGGAGCAGTCGCGTGATGACACGCTAAAACATGCACTCGAAAGAGTGCAGGTTATTGATGGGAAAATCCTCCAGCCTGATAGACCCCTCTCCTATCCGTATTTTGCGGTTATTAATGATAGGGTGTATCGAGTGACCCAAGACGCTCAGACAAAAGAAGATACAACCCAGTTATTAGTACCAAAGAGCCGCCGGGAAATGCTTTTTCAGGCGGCTCATTCTAATCCTATGGCCGGACATTTAGGTCAGGCGGCCACACTAAATCGCCTCATGACCCGATTCTTTTGGCCGGGCATTCACGGTGACGTCAGCAGATGGTGCGCGGCGTGCAGTGAATGTCAGCTGGTAAATCCGCCGGCCACCCCAAAAGCGCCGTTGCGCCCTTTACCAATTATGGAGATCCCCTTCGAGAGAATTGGTATGGATCTCATCGGGCCATTAGAGCGATCCGCACGCGGGCATCGGTTTGCATTAGTTCTGGTGGATTATGCAACCCGCTACCCGGAAGCAGTCGCGCTCCGTAACATCTCAGCAAAGAGCGTTGCGGAGGCGCTGTTTCGCCTCATCTCCCGTGTGGGAATCCCCAAGGAGATTCTCACTGATCAAGGCACCGCGTTCATGTCACGCACTATGCGCGAGCTTTACGGATTATTGGGCATTAAATCTATTCGCACCAGCGTCTATCACCCACAAACAGACGGGCTGGTGGAAAGATTTAATCGCACGCTTAAATCAATGATCCGTAAATTCGTTCACGAGGACGCGAAAAATTGGGATAAGTGGTTGGAGCCCTTATTATTCGCTGTGCGGGAGGTTTCCCAAGCCTCCACGGGGTTTTCCCCCTTCGAGCTTCTCTACGGCAGACAGCCCAGAGGGGTTTTGGATGTTGTTAGAGAGGCTTGGGAGGACGAGCCTTCTAATAGTAAGAATGAAATTCAATATATCCTGGACCTTAGAGCAAAACTCCACACACTGGGGCGGCTCTCTACAGAGAATTTGCTTAAGGCTCAGGATGACCAACGCCGGCGATATGATAAGGGCACTAAACTCCGTAAATTTTCACAGGGAGATAAAGTACTTGTACTGCTACCCACTTCCAGCTCTAAATTACTCGCCAAGTGGCAAGGGCCGTTTGTGGTCACACGGCGAGTCAGTGATCTCGATTACGAGGTGGTTCGTTCGGACAGGGCTGACTCGCGTCAGATTTATCACATTAATCTGCTTAAGCAGTGGAGGGAGCCGGAGGACGTGGCGCTGGCTACGCTTGTTACTAACGAGGATGACCTGGGGCCGGAGAGCTCCGGCCGTGAACGGCCGAGCGCTCTGGTCACCGGGGGCGATCATCTCTCAGCGAGCCAGCTCCTCGACATCCGGCACCTCCAACGTGAATACTCTGACGTGTTTTCGCCCCTGCCCGGTCGTACTAACCTAATTCAGCACCATATCGAGACCGAACCGGGCGTGGTCGTTAGGACCCGGCCGTATCGCCTACCTGAACACAAGAAAAAAGTGATTCAGGAAGAATTGAGTAATATGTTGAAAATGGGAGTAGTGGAAGAATCCCACAGCGACTGGGCCAGCCCGATTGTCTTGGTGCCTAAGACGGACGGCTCGGTCCGGTTCTGTGTGGATTACCGCAAGGTGAATGCTGTGTCAAAATTTGACGCTTATCCAATGCCGCGTATTGACGAGTTGCTCGACCGGTTAGGTGCTGCTCGATATTACTCGACATTGGATTTAACGAAGGGCTATTGGCAGATCCCCTTATCTCCAATATCCCGCGAAAAAACAGCCTTCACTACGCCGTTTGGATTGCACCAATTTGTGACGCTTCCGTTCGGGCTGTTCGGGGCACCGGCGACGTTTCAGCGCCTGATGGACAAAATACTCGGCCCTCACACAGCATATGCCGCTGCTTATCTAGATGATATCATCATTTACAGTAATGACTGGCAGCGGCATATGCAACATTTGAGGGCGGTATTGTCGGCGCTGAGACGGGCCGGGCTCACGGCCAACCCACGGAAGTGCGCAATTGGGCGAGTGGAGGTAAGGTATCTGGGTTTCCACTTAGGTCACGGGCAGGTGCAGCCCCAAATTGATAAGACTGCAGCCATTGCAACCTGTCCGAGACCTAAGACCAAAAAGGAGGTGAGACAGTTTTTGGGGCTGGCAGGTTATTATAGGCGTTTTGTCCCTAATTATTCGGCCCTTGTCAGCTCATTGACTGATCTCACTAAAAAGGAGGGACCGGATACCGTCCAATGGTCGGAGCAGTGCCAACAGGCCTTCTCAAAGGTAAAATCTATACTTTGCGGGGGGCCGCTATTGCACGCTCCTGACTTTGCTCTCCCCTTTGTTTTACAGACGGACGCATCCGATCGGGGACTGGGGGCGGTTCTCTCGCAGGAGGTGGCGGGAGTGGAACGGCCGGTGCTGTACATTAGCCGCAAACTCAGCAAGAGTGAGGCTAAGTACAGCACCATAGAGAAGGAGTGCCTGGCGATCAGGTGGGCCGTTCTCACTCTCCGCTATTACCTCCTGGGTAGGGAATTCGCTCTCTGTTCAGATCACGCTCCTCTCCAGTGGCTTCACCGCATGAAGGATACCAATGCGCGGATCACCCGTTGGTATCTAGCTTTACAACCTTTTAAGTTCAAGGTGATCCACAGGCCGGGCGTACAAATGGCTGTAGCCGACTTCCTCTCGAGGGCGGGGGGGGGGAGGGCTGCAGGCCGGACGGCTCCCCGGCCTGAGGCGGGCGGTGGGGGTATGTGGAGAGGTAAGCGTGATCGAACACCCAATCAGGGGGGAGAGCATGCGAGGAGCCCGGCGGCTAATCAGCGGGTCAATCAGAAATGATAAATAACACCTGTCTTTCTAGTGATTGGGCCGGAGAGACTCCCTTCTTAAGGAGAACGGGAGGAGCAGTCGGGAGGAGAGAGAGAACACACACACACACAGACCCCGTTACCTGTGTGGTGGCATTTAATAATAAATAAAATATTTGCTTACCTGAATCGCCGACCCTGTCTTCTTCTTCCCTCAACAACGAACATTATTACAGTCATCCACTAAAAAGAAGCATTACAGCGTCCCTGCAGAAAAGGTGTTCACAAAACCCCTCATCACCACCTGTACAAGCACAAAAGTGTGCTTTTTCTCCTGTCATGTCCGTCCTCTGAGTAACATCTACAGGTCAGCGTCTCCATGATCCTCACCGGAATACAGCGAACGCTTCACAGAGCTGCATATGCACACGCACCAGCGGCCTCATAGCGGAAGGTCATTGTGACTGTAGCTGTTATAATTACCACTGAGAGTAATTAGCTTTGCTCTCTCAAGGTCTCCAACCCCCAGAACACACCTTTACACTGTCAGCGGCCTGCAGTAGTAAGCGTGTGTGTGTGTGTGTGTGTGTGTGTGTGTGTGTGTGTGTGTGTGTGTGTGTGTGTGTGTGTGTGTGTGTGTTTGTGGCACAGGTGATGTATAATCAGCTCTCAGTGGAGGTGTGGAACATTACAGTCTGATATAATGGTACTCTGCACTGGACGAAGGCACGTGAAAGCGAGAGAGAGAGAAAGATCATTAACTCTAACACACTTAATGAATTTGAACGATGAAGTCAACTCTTCTTTTATGGATGTATATTAGTCAAGGTGCCAAGGGCATCATTAAAAGCGTTGCTTCTTCCGTTTTCTTTTCTCTTTTGGCTCCCATGCTGCAATGCGGTGTTATGTGCTATCCTTATCTGTTCTTTTTTTTCTCCTCAAAAATGTCCTTCTTTTTTTTTTCTCCTTCAACAACTTCGGAAAGACAGAGTGGTTGTCTGTTACTCTGTCTTTTGCGGGCTCTGTGTGTGCGTGTGTGTATGTATGTGTGAAGGTGATAAGGTACAGAATCAGTCTAAATGTGTCCAGAGGCTCTCCTCTCATCAGGACTGTCAGGACGAAATGAATAATCTGTTGCTAACACACACACACAGAGACACACACTAACAATACAGCAGAGTAGATAACATGAGCTTCTAACAATAGACAATTTGAGTAAAACACAGGGGTCAGGACATGCACCGTTTGATTGTCTTGTAGAAAGACACTGAAGGTGTGGCACCTCTGCAAATGGAAACACCCCTTAGGGTCTGAGACAAAAAAAAAATCACTTTGAAAACAAAAAATGTGAAATATAGACAGTTTTTGCCTGGTTTTAATTGTGCTTTACATTATATTAATGGTAAGCTTTTAACAGCCCAGCAAGCATTTTTTTGTTTTTAGAAGATGTCTAGACGTCTAAACATAGTTATCTTGGCTAAATCAAGGCTAAATTTTGGCTGTCGATGAAAATCTAATAGACGTCCAAGAATAGGCCACAACTAGACTATTCATCAAATAAACAGAAATGAATGACTACACATATAAAGTCTGTCTAATCTGTCTATTTGACCACTAGTCTAGTTTTGGGCTATTGGGCTATATACTGTAGATGTCTATTAGAGTTTCACTAACAGTCTAAGTTTAGCCTTGTTTTAGCTGTCTACGTTTTAGATGTCTATTAGACGCCTGTTAAACACAAAAAAAAGTTTGCTGAGAGTGGTGTACAGTAACGCTGTACTTTATTTTTGAATGCAGTACAGTATAATACAATACAATATTTTTACTTATTTACATTTCATGTTTCAATTCAAATTATGTCAAACATTGAATTAAAAATATGGACATTTATTTGACGGAACCTTTAAGTTAATTTTTTAGTTAACGTTTTTAGTAAAAGTTTTTATCTGCACTTATGTGAGCGTATCTTCTGCTCTCCATACGCGCTGATCACGCTCTGCTTGCGCTTGCAGTGCGAAACAGGCGTAAGGCCATTTTAGTTTATTTAATTCACCTTTAGCGCATGTCTTTGGACTGTGGGAGAAACCGGAGCACCTGGAGAACAGTGCTAACTACTAAGCTACCATACCGCCTCGTGAGCAATTTTTACCATTTGAAAACCTTTACATCACCAGATTTTAAAGCAAAAAACACCAGATGCTTCTTAACATTTTATTTAAAAAAAGTTATTCCATTTTATTTTAAACTTTCCCTGTTGAAAAATCCAGCTTAAACCAGCCTAGGCTGATTGGCTGGTTTTAGCTGGTCGACCAGGCTGGTTTTAGAGGGGTTTTGGCCACTTCCAGGCTGGTTTCCAGCCATTTCCAGCCTGGTCTTAGCTGGTCAGGCTGGGAGATGACCAGCTAAAACCAGCTTGACCAGCCTAGCCAAGCTGGGAGTCCAGCCAAAACCAGCTATGTCCAACTTAAACCAGGCTGGTCAAGCTGGTTTTAGCTGGATTTGGCTGGTAAGTTTCCAGCCTGACCAGCTAAGACCAGGCTGGAAATGGCTGGAAACCAGCCTGGAAATGGCCAAAACCCCTCTAAAACCAGCCTGGTCGACCAGCTAAAACCAGCCAACCAGCCTAAGCTGGTTTAAGCTGGATTTTTCAGAAGGGTTACAATGGACTAATCTGACTGCTTCTGTCAGAGTCCACAACTCATTGATTCAATGATCCATTTAGTGCGAGTCTTCAGTTAAAAACTCACTCTCCCAAAGAAAACACTGTACACTATGCACTTACACACTCAACCTTGTAGTGTATAGTGTTTATAGTTTATTGTCATCCCAAATTGAACATTACTCTTTGTTTGTTTGTTTGTTTGTTTCTTTTGTTTGTTTGTTTGTTTGTTTTTTACTAAACTTACTTTTCCCACTTTCCCAGATAATGGTTGCCAAATTAGTGGTAGGAATGACCAAACTATCAAATAGTACCTGTCATGAGTACAAATGCTTTCACCGTCAACAGGCAACATAATAACTCAGAAGAATTATGCTTGTGAAATCCAAAATAAATAATCCAAACTGTGCCCGATAGCTCCGCCCCTTCCATTACGGGAGCAAAGCTGTTACCATTGAGTGTGTTAAGTATTCAACAACACTACCATTTTCAACAACAACAAAAAACAGTGATGTTCAATTTGGGATGACGCTAAATTATAAACACTGTACATCATCAGGGTATTTAAAGCGTACTTAATTATTTACTTAATTATTTTTTGTAATAAAAAGAATATTTCAGTGTGAATGAACTGCTTATACTATTTATGCCAAAAAAAGCATAAAAGAGTGCATAAGTATGCCATTTGGGACACATGAACTGATTCAAATGATCAGAGTGAGTCCAGTTAGCAGCTCAATGATTCAAATGATCCAGTCAGAACGAGTCCCCGTCAAATGATGATTTGCTAACCACTAATGCTCTTTACTGAAAGTGTTATTTTGGAGTACATCATCATATAGAAAGCCTCCATGTGAACAGACAAACACCAAATCCCTAACAGTGAGTCCATGAGGTCTTTAACACTAAGATAAGGCTCTAAAGCTTTAAATATTGAGTGTTAAAAACATGCATGACCTTTAGCTGTGCGGCAACCTGACAAATGACTGCAGTGCATGTGTGGTATCTGCGCTTTTCAGAGAATAACCATCATCACAATAAAACGCTTTTAACAGAAAGCGTGTCAGCACTTTTCAAATGCCTCTGTTGACAAGAGCTCAGAGCTGCAATTGGCTCAAGCAAAAAATGAAAACACCTGCCACCTCTCTCCACACAAACTAAAGATTGAATGTGTGTGTGTGTGTGTGTGTGTGTGTGTGTGTGTAGCCCCAAGTTACTCTACAGCATTTTGTTTTACCTTGTCTCAGCACCTCAAAGCCCCCTCCCCTCAGCACCTGCCTGAGATGTTTTTCGTGTCACTTTTTTTCCAAACGTGCGCTACATCAGCATCACTTTCCCATCTGTCTTTTCCATCTATTTAACACTGACGTGCCCAAATGCGCACACGCATGCATTAAAGAGCAGCAAAACACGTAAGAGAGCGATTAAACGCCACGTTGCCACAGAGACTCGACCTTCGGAAGAATGAAACAGAGCCCGTAATGATCCACAAGACCATCTGTGATGCCGCCCTGCAACCCATTATGACATCGCCGTCTCATCTCCACGGGGACAGACGGCTTTATTAATAACTCAACACTCTTGGCAAGCGTCTCTCTCTCTATCTCTCCCTCTAATTTCATCATATACTGTGGGGACAGTGATTAGACACTCAATTCCCTGGATAAACCAACTTTAGCCAGTAGAGACGCACATTCAGATGCAGTCAGCAGTCATTGATCGCTAGTAAGGGCTCACGGGAGGATCAATAGTGGATTTCTCAGTACAAACGTGAGTGTTAAAGGGTCAAGGCCACACGCTGAGGATACGACTGTGGTTAATTCTACATCCCTCACTTTTACTTCAAGCACACACTCTTAAGCTGCATGCAGTTTGTGAATGTAAAGGTGTAGTTCATTGGAGTCACACTGACACAGACCTTTAAAAACTAGAAGAAGAAAAAAAAATCAGGTCTTACATTTTTATTTGAAATGGACCCTTTCAGGACAGAAACAAAACAAGCTTTAACATTTTAACTGGTTATCAAAGGTTTTTATTTCTGTAGCCTACTTATGTTTTGAAGGTGGCACGGTAGCTCAGTGGGTAGAACTGTTGTCTCACAGCAAGAAAGTTGCTGGTTCGAGTCCCAGCTGGCCCGGTTGTCATTTCAGTGTAGAGTTTGCATGTTCTCCCCGTGTTTGCGTGTGTTTCTCCAAGGTCCAAAGACATACAGTATAGGTGAATTGAATAAACTAAATTGGCCGTAGTTAATGAGTATGTGTGTGTGAACGAGATAGTGTATGGGTGTTTCCCAGTCATGGGTTGCAGCTAGAAGGGGATCTACTGTGTAAAACATATGCAAAACATATGGAATATTTGGCGGTTCATTCCACTGTGGCATCCTCTGAAATAAAGACTAAGCAGAAGGAAAATTAATGCATGACTTACATTTTGAAAAGATTTTATATGTTATTAAGTGATTACTTGAGCGAAAAGTATAAAACATTATTTGCTACTTAAATACCAATTAAAAATATTGAATTATAATAAAGTAAACTTACTTGATTTTGTCTGGTTTCCAGGGCAATATCGGTCATTTAATTAACTTAAGTCATTTAAATTAAGTAAATAATAAACAAACAAACAATAATACTAAGAACATATCTAAATACAAAATAAAATGACTTATATAAAATGCATTAAGATTGAAATGAAAAAAAAATATCATAAATTAAAACTAACTGTATATAGCGCACACACTGTTTAGCTCTCTTCACTGCCCTACCGTGTTCGACTAAACTCGGCTGATGTTATACTTTGAGACAAATACAGAAGTGCTATGAAAAGAGGTAAATTAACATGCACTACATAATTCTTTCCTCATCTGCCAGTTTTTAGGAGACTTGTTTTCGGACTGTTGAAGGGAAATGCTTGCCCGTTGCTATTGTAAAGATTGACAAAGACAAGTTACTGTTCAAAATAAATCCGATTGGATTTGTAATATATACAGAAAGACATATACATTCTAATAGGATGTCTTGAGGTTGAGTAACTCATGGGTTAATGTTAATTTTTGGCTGAACTAATCTTATTATTGCAAACTCTGGACATATAAAGGGAAATGCTGGACAAAGTTAACATTAAATTTACAAAGTTTCACAAAGTTTAATTTAATACTTTTTAAGGCCATCAAGAACGAAATATTTAGATTTATATGGGGCTAAATGCTAAGAAATTTTTAATGGCCCATCAAAAATAAATAAATATTTAATCGCCGCATCAAAACAATTCAAAATTACTTCATTTTTAACCACAAATTTTAAATATTGAGTCAAAACAAGCAGACCCTATAGTTGTTTACATTCTATTTTTTTTTAACATAACTAAAAAAAAAAAACTATTAAAAAAAAAAACTAAATATATGCACAACTGGCTATTAAAATATGTAAAATGTTATCCGAAAATAGAGTTTTGCTAAAAGTTTTATTGAGATGTATTGTTTGGATCGATTTGATAACTAAGCTCTGCAAACCCGGTACCGGGTCCATGATGCCATTTACTTTTGAATTCTTAAAATATTAAAGATCTGTACTGGCCAAATACCCCCATAAGTGGTTCCATCCTTTCATCAGCTGGAATATAATTACTTTTGTATAGATTATGAAAGAGACATTTGTCTTTTTTCCTGTGATTACTGATATGTGCAGGAACAACACAGTTTAATTACAGCAACACTTTCAAATTTGAGTTTAAAAAAAAGAAAAATAAGTGCCTCTTTTTTAGAGGGGTTTATTATAACCCAGACAACATATACAATTATTTTAATCCCTTTCAGCAGTGTTTTATAGAAATTCTAATGGTTTTCTTTAAAATCACACCGAGCTTTTGCATTTACACCTCTGCATGTGGATTTGGGAAGCTTTTGAATTTGGGTAGGCAAAATCCAGGCGGAAACCTTGAAAAAGCACTTGACTTTAGGAGGTTAAAAAAGGAAAATTAGGACCCATTTAAAATAATTTAAGACCAACAAGTTAATTTTAAGGGCTAAAATTTCGTTTTTGAAATTTAAGACCCCGCAGACACCCTGTGTAAAGCTTGACAAGGACACATTATTTTTCAAAATAAACCCAATTGGATTTGTAATATATAAAGAAAGGTATATACATTCCAGCAAGGTATGTCTTGAGGGTACACAACTTATGGGTTGATCTTAATTTTTGGCTGAACTAACCTAATTATAGCTCTGGACATACTGAAATACAGACACATTAATAAGCAAATAAACCTTAGCTAACACACAGGTTATGAACCCTTAAAGCAAGAGGCTTTCAGAAAAGACTTCATGTTACACTTTTATCAGGCAGAACTCATAGAGGGTTAGAGATTGAGAGGAAGCTGGAGGAGCCTTAATTGTGAACTCTGAGCATGACAAAACCAAAAGGTTCACAGGAAGAGATAAAGGCTCACAAACACAAACAGGGAGAGAGAGAGAGAGAGAGAGAGAGAGAGAGAGAGAGAGAGAGAGAGAGAGAGACAGAGAAAACAAACAAAGCTAAATATATTTGCAAGGTTAATTTGTTGGTTTAAACTCTTGATTCTGATTGGCTAGAAGGTGTGCAATACGATTTTTGAATGCACAGGTAGTTCAAGTTTTGATCACAGTTTAAAATAAATGCCCTCTGTGAGAGTTGGTGTTCCTATGCATCTTGCGGACACCAAAGTGTGATTCACCGGTGAGCCGGATTGGATTAACTGACTTACAAATAAGCACCAAAATATTTGTGAAGAGGTAGCTAACACATTACTATGAGCTGTAAGATATGCCTGTTTCTGAGATGTGCATGCTCCCTCTCTGTCTGGATGGAAATGATTCAAAGAAGGCACCAGTAGATCTAACATCTAATTGATGATAAATTGGTGAAATATTGTGCTGCAAATAGCAAAACTAGTTTTAACACACCTATAACTTGGCAAATGACCATGGAACAAGCAGGATAATCAACGACTTGTGGTCCGATAAAAGATTCAAACTGGTTCTTTGCCTTCATGTTGGCCATTATAATATCATTGATCTCACAGCAAGTCATTGATTATCCCTTACAAAGATTTTAGAAGCAATGCAAAACCATAAAAGTGGACCTGAAGGGACTAAAAAATCACCGTCAAACCAAATCAAATTGTGTGATAATGATGATCATCACTTGCTTTTTAAACTTTCTTGCCACAAACTGACCATCTATAGATTCCTATAAGAAAAAAACCCTATTATTCTTCTTATAGTAGGCTAAAAATGAAATTCAGCTAGTTTTTAAAAGTTTTTAGAGACAGTTCTGAAGTGTGGCATCTCAGACATGGACTATAAAAACCAAAAAAACTTATTTGGATACAAACTGAATATCTGAGACACATTCTAAGGTAAATCCTAAAGTATTCCACTGATTTATTAGCCAAAATCTTCAGTTTTTGATTGTCATTCTGCCTTAGGTAACATTCTACAAGTGACAGAATTGAGATGAACCAAAAACCTTCTTTCTTTTTTGGTTTTTGTTTGTCTTTTCCAAGACAAGCTCAATTCTCTCCATTGCTGAATGTGTCATGGACTGATGATGTAAACCTTCAGACAAGTCTTCTCGCCAATGTCCGGTTTTAACGTGTCATGACTGTCATACTGTATACTTTAATGACACCTGAGACACCACACAGTGACATGACTTATATATGGAAACATGTTTGCACTGTCTGACAAGCAACAACTGAAAAAGACTATTATAAATCATTCAGTGTGCAATCATATTATCACTGCCTTAAAGATTTGGTGGTGAGAAAATTGGAAGTACTAACATTCATAGGGGTGCACAATACTCATGGTTTCCGCTACATCCGTTCTTCCATGGGGAGGCACCACACCAAAATTCATCCCACCACAGCTACATTACAGTTTATCATTCAAAAAATTCATTATCATATACATTTTTTTTAATAGTGGGTGATAATCGCACCAAAATGTATTAAAAGGTAAGTGAATTGTAACAGCGTGAACTTTTCTGTAATCGGTGTAGTGCTGTGCGTTATTTATTTAACCCTTTAAGGTGACATGCTGACTGACTGACTGACCGAGCTGCGCGATGCAGGAGGCTAGCAAACACGACGTAGCTTTCAGTTAAGATGAACACAGTTTCCATAATTATACTTTATAGATAAAGGTCTAGGGCTCTGCATACAATGACTTTATCTTGCTAAAGTTTATGGCCTTTCACTTTAAATTAATTAATGCCACTTTGTAGGTAGCAAATCTTATAAATGTTGGAGACACTTGTTACACAAATGCACTAAATCGCACTTCAGCAGCGTTTATTTAAGAGCGAAAATCTGCACCTGAGCAGCGTATATTTGAGGGTGTGGAAGACGTTTTGTGCATGAGGAAATCGGCACGCAAGCAAAGAGGGTCGCATGCAGCGCTCCCAACATGTGTCATTGAAATAACACCATTGGTAGTTGGTAGATCAATGTAAAGGGCCTGCCACCACAGCCGAAAAAAATCCTAGAAGAAACACTGCAATACTTATTAAAAACCTAATCTTTTAAACATTATATTTATGTTGCATTGTCGCCTCACAGCAAGTCACTGGTTCGAGTCCCAGTTTGGCTAGGGGGTCATTTCTCCTGTGTTTGTATAGCTTTCCTCCGGGTGCTACGGTTTTTCCCCACAGTCCAAAGACATGCGCTATAGGTAAATTGTAAAATTGGCAGAAATAGAGTGGAGGAACTATGACGTCACTTTGTAGGCTAATCGCCTGCTAGCATAAAACTGGTTCCCTCGTGAAAATCCCTATGGGATTTTCCCATAGGCTTTTCGAAGATTGCAAATAATAAGCTCTGTGTTGAAACCCTGTTCATTACACTTACACGTTCTGTCCAGTCAGATAATCCTCACACAAAAATACAACTTTGAGCACTTTTGGATCTTTAATACAAACGCTAGACTTGAAAAGCTAACATTAGGCTATTAACGGACTACAGAGCCCTCTGTGCGCGCCTGTGACGTCAGCCCCACCCTGCTACAGACAACTTTTCAAGCTTATTTTTAGAAATATTGTCCATGACAAAGAGTTAATCTCTCTGTTTATTATATTATAATCCACGCTATATATTATAAACAAATAAATACGCAAAAAAGACATAGACATATGTGCCTTTTAGATCGTTTTTACGTGGGAAATACATCTGTTTTGCTTTACGATTGTTCTAAAAGTTTTGAAACGGTGTGTATAAATATGCCTAACGTTACATATTATTATCATAAGACATATTTAAATAAGTGTATCGCTCGCGCACACATCCTGCTTACCTTAACAGACGACAGAAATGAGGCGTAAGGAGGAACAAGTCTAAATGCCTGCAAGTTTCATCATCATGGACACAGAGCAACATTCAATATTCCTTTTGTGTCACTAAGTACAGCGAAAAGCAGCTCATACAGTCACATCTGCTATACATTTATGGAGGAGTGTAAATATTGCAGAGTTAAATGTGTTCAGATAAAGAAAAAAAAAGACAAAAAAATCACTTGATCACGTGAAAATGACAGTTAACATGCATGTACTTGGCACATTTATTCATACGTTTGCATTACTGAGAGCAGGAAAGAGACAGGCTGCCCAGGTAAGCAGTATCTTCATAATATTGTTTATTAAAATAAATGATCAACAAATGAATCTGTCTCGACAGCCTTTACAAGTGAAGGAATTATCTACACACATTCTGAATTCTCAATTAGAAAAATACAACAAACTATAAAATAATATTCATGAAAATACCTAAATAACAGCCAAATCTAATTGCCCAACACAAGCGGGCTTCCGGGTTTTTGCATACAAATTGACGTCATAGTTCCTCCACTCTATACACGAGAGTGTGTGTGTGTGTGTGTGTGTGTGTGTGTGTGTGTGTGTGTGTGTGAATGAGAGCGTTTGGGTGTTTTCCAGTACTGGTAGCAAGCACTCTGCAACTCTCACATGGTCACCCAATGAAGCTAAGCAGAACCTGGATGAGAGACCACATAGGAAAGCTAGGTTGCTGCTAGAAGTGGAGTTAGGCCCCATTTACATGAGTGCGATTTAGTTTTAAAACAGCATTTTAAAATGAAAAAGATCTGCATCCGCACTAGCATTTCACCCAGCATTTCTGATCAGCTCTCCTTCTGCACTAAAATGCTGAAAACGCACATCACGTGACCACACACAGCAGCTCATCTACCCAGATGAGAGTGTTCATCAAGAATCTCCCGCTGGATCTAATCTCACTATATTTGCTAAATGTGATATTTAATTCATCTTGTTGTCTATATCTAACAACATATTCCCTGACTTTTGTCTTTTGAATCTATTGCTTGTTTTGAATACTGATTGCTTGTTTTGCTATTCGCAATTTGAATCTTATTACTCGAATAATGTGTTTTGTTTGAGCGAGAAGATAAATTAATAATTAATCTAACCACGTACATTCTGTATATTGAGTAATTGCTTGCCTTTACTTCCTAAATTTTATAAACATATTGTACGTTATACTTTTATAATGGCCATTATTGATTATTAAAACTAATATTCAGCAAAAGAGAGGGTATATTTCGTAATTTCAATGAAAATGAAAGGAGGCAGTAATGTTAGGCTTCGTTTTGTTATGAATACGCATACAGTGAAGATGACGCATATATATGCAGCCAACGCCTCAACATTTCTGCTGTCTGTTAAGTTGTTTATATCAAAAAGAAAATAGCAGTTCCTTTATGTTTTTATTTTATTGTTAAGAAAGTGAAACAATGTAGCCAAGGTGAAACAATGAAACAATGAAAGTGAAACAATGTACATTCACATACTGTATTTATAAGGTATATTTCACCCAAAAATGTCATTTGTGTCTTGCCGCGAAATCACACGTGAGCTGGCCGCGAGGTGTTTGTTTACTTCCGAGAACGCGCACGTGCACACATCACGCCTACTTTAGTGAACACAACCTGCATAGACAGTGAATAACAAGTAATGAAGTTGTAACGTTCAGTTTGTTGCACAGAGCGATTGTTTGAGGGCCGTGCGGGAGGTTTGATTTGCATGTATGTGTTTTTTCTTACAGTGACAGCAGCCATGAGGCGCACTCGAAAGTGAAAGTGAAACTTTGAGTTTTGATTACGACAAGCATTTGATATGCTTTTTCTTTCCTAAAGAACATAAAGTGTTGTGCATGAAAATAAAAGTTTACTGTGTCATATGATAACCCTAGCCTATATATAATGCTGAATATAATGCAAGAAGGAGTCTGATGATGACAAAATTCTAATTTTACATGTGAAAACAAATGGTCTAATAATGTTGTCAATGACAGATGACAGGCACATGTCTCAAACATAATAATTCAACTTTAGAATTACGAATAGTTATATTTTGATGTCCTCCTTTTACTGTGAATTAACAAACAATGCATATTGTAAGACTGTTCAAGTCCACCATATTGTCTGTAAAAAAATTAGCAATTTAAGCAACAGTATACCTACACATGTCTAAAATTATTATTATTTTTTTTACCATATGTTTGAGAATTAACAATGATAATAGGTTAATCATATTATCATTGTTACTTTACATTTACAGAATTGTGAGAAAATCGTGATCTTGATTTTAGGCAAAAAAAAAATAAAAATCGTGATTCACATTTTTGCTAGATTTATGCAGCCCTAGCAAGTACTTTTCTGAAACATGTCTGAAACCTCTTTATAACAACTTTACTTTTATATCTCTCAACGGTGTTACTTTGGTAACTGATTTACCTAATTTGCATATCTAAAGTCCAACTCTGACGGGTGTTTCAGTTTCATTGTTTTATTTTTAGATGCCAATAAATGTCCCTTGCTCCATTCTCTCGCAAACCAAAAAAAAACCACTCTATTTTTCTTTTTTCTCTATCTCTCTCTCCCTCTCCATCTCTCTCTCACACACACAATTCTGCATCTTCTATGGAGAGACTATGAGTCACAAAACTATCCACACAGCATTTGCACGCCCGCCATATTAATCCACAATTTTCTACCATAACTGCATGAAGGAAGTAAAACTAGTCATTAATCTGTCTCAAACAGTCATCCTCAGAACGGGTCTGTCCTCGCATGACATGCATGAATCTGGAACATAAAGCGCATTTCACACATCAGCCTGTAGAAGAAGACATGTCTGATCAAGAAACTGTTCAGGTGGACACTCCTGAGAGCACTGAAGTGGAAAAAAACATGGACCGTCAACTTGAGTCCTACAAATGGCACAAGTGCTGCTGAAATCCAGCGGGAGCAGGAAAAACAGCCGCTGATAGTGACGGGCTCCTGGCTGAGCCGAAAGTGTTGACTAAACATCTTTGAGAAACGCGTGTCAGAGCCAGATAAAATATTATTCCAATGTTAAGTAGAGTGAAGGGCAAACCAAGACATTCAACTTTTTTTAAATGATCAGAAAGCAACGGTTCACGCAGTAAAAATGAATACAGAGTAAGCATACGACAGAGAAAGGCATACATTGTCATTCAAAGGTTTAGAAATTCCTTTTGTTTATTACTTATTATTTATTTATTCATATAATGTAATTTTTCTATTCCTTTTTAAAATGTTTTCATGCCTGGTCCTTATAATAATAAATATGTATGTTAATAAAGTCTAAAACTCCACTTTATATATGTTGTTCCCGAAAACAGTTTAAATATTTTCAGAAATCATTCAAATATGCGGATTTGGTGTGCAATAAACATTTATTATTACTGTTATCAATATTAAAAATTGTTGGGCTGCTTTGCTTAAAGGTGCAGTATGTAAGTTTGACACCCAGTGGATGAACTAGGTATTGCACCCCTGGTTCAAAACACATGCAAGCACAGGTTGCCAGATTGACAACACCAATAGCAGTGTGCCTGACTTTAAAGCTTAAAGGCTGATTTAAGGCTGTTTAAATCGTGTGAGAAATAAAAACAGCGGCACGCAATAGAAGGAATATTTTCCATATTAAAATAAGTGTTTTGTGTTGGAGCAATGGCCTAGTGGTTAGTGCGTTGACATATGGTGCAGTAGTACTTTAGGGAGTCCCGAGATTGAAGCTTGAGGACATTTCCCATCTACACCCTGTAGTTCACCTCAGTTCTTGAAAATAAAATAAACTGTTTGAAATTAAACTTTAGAACTGTGACTCAGTGCAAGCCAGCACATATCAGTGATTTAGTATCTACATTTGATAATGTAAATGTTAATTAGATTATAATCCTTGCCATTCTGTTTGAATGCAGTAAGTACACATAAGCTGCGTCCCAAATGGCACACTATACACTATGCACTCATGCACTATGTACTTATGCACTTACACACTCAACAGCATAGTACATGTATGTAGTGTCGTCCCAAATGGCACACTAATGTTTTTTTTTACTAAGCGGAAATTCAAACTGTTTCCCTGATGACGTTTGGCGGTTGCCAAATCAGTGAAATAAACAACCAAATTATCAAATAATACCTGCCGTGAGTATAACTGCATTCACCATCGGGAGGCGCTATAATCACTCTTGTAGGAGAATTTTGCTTTCATCATCCAAAACAAATAAAGTTATCCAACATGTGCGCCCGATAGCTCCGCCCCTTCCGCTACGTGAGCAAACCTGCGGTCGTTGAGTGCGTGAAGTGTCCATCATTACACACTTCATTTTAGCGGCTGAATGAGTGCATCATCTGGGTAATTAAAGTGCACTTATTATTTTTAGAGTTTTCAATGTGAACGCACTACTTACACTAATTATACTACAAAATGGAGTAGAATAGTGCATAAGTATGCGATTTGGGACGCAGCTATATTCTGTTAAATTTGCTCTACTGTCATTTTCACCCTACTGTTCACACAAACACCAAAAATATACAATATATCATGCATTTTAGAATATACTGATAATTTAAATGCATTTTTTAAATTTTATTTTATGTACTTTTTGTATGTAAGCAGATTTCCAGTTGGAAAATTGTGTACAGAACTCATAATAGATATATCTAAACCCATGTCATCGTTTAAGCCAGATGATCAACCCAAAGCAAAGCAATACTTCTAAATGTGTTAAAGTTGATCCAAAGACAGGATGAAGCATTTCAACATTCAAAAAAGTGATGCAAAGCAGCTCGAAAATCCCTATACAGATGCATTTATAATATGATTTATCCCAGAATGCTGTACATGCCAAACTCTTCCCAGAAGAGTGATAAAATACACACGTTTAAAAAGCTTCAGAATAAAGACTTAACATATGGTTTAATACATTTTGGCTATTAGAATGACAAACAATTGCTCTTCCTTTTTATTTAAAGCGCTTGACAATTTTATGCTTGTTCTGTCATCCATTATCCGTCTGCTCTCGCGTTCTTTTTCCTCATAATTTCTCTGCGATCTGACCTAAGGTCGCCGCTTCTCTCTGAAGCTCATTAAGTACAACCATTAATTATCACTCATTTCTAATTCATGCATTCATTTATTTTGGATCATTTCTGCCCACTTTTATTGCCTGTGTGTCTCTTTGACCAGGAATGGGACTGTTTCCACGGGAGCTCAGGGTTTCGGGGTCACAAGCGCTCTGTGTTGTCAAACCTCTGTCGATCTGATGCTGCCGCAAAAGTTTAATCACGAGTGCTCGATATGCATTTAGAGGCGTCTCTGGGAAACGAGCGGCGGTGATGATTGTGGGGTTTGTTGTAATTTGCATTGGTCTCTAATGGAATAAAAGAAGACGCACAGGGGAAGGTTAAATTAGAGATTAAATTCATCGATCGACTGCTATTAAAATGGGAGGCATGGCCCTGTGGAGTGACAAAAACAAACGCAGAACACTTAGACATGAACAGCTCCATTATGAGGCTTATTTCTCCATGTGGAGACAATAGAAAGCGTTCAGTTGGAATTTTAGAGTGGATTTAAATACAGAGCCATAAAAAGAGGACCATAACTTACTAGTTACTCATAATTTTAAGCAAATTCCTAATAAAAACTTAAGCAGCAAGCTACTGTAGTAGCAACAACATTCTGGCAATTAAAGAGGTGAAATCTCTTAACTTGTGCCAATCTACTGTTTAACTATAATTCTAGTTAGGCTTAGGTTAGGTTTAACCCAATAACAGCGGGTCTCTGAACAAATTATAACTGTAATGACAACCTTGCACTTTCGAGCATTACACACTTGAACTCTCAAGTTAATTAATTAAACATTTAAGAACAAGCTATTAAAAAATCTCTTTAGACTCTCTTTTATAAATTCTCTTTCATTTATTTTAATCAGAACGGATGCTTTATATTGATCAAAAGTAAGAATAAGTAATTATATATATATATATATAAAAAAGAGTTTATACAGATCATATTAAGAAAAGTTTACACAGAAATATCAAGAAATATAAGTTAAAAACTTTTATTTTATGTGTACATTAAAAATACCATCGACTATCCATGATTCACCAAAACTTTCAAACTTAAAACTTGTTCTAAATCTATGAAAAAAATCAAGAGCAATTTATAACCATTCGCAATAATCAGGTACCCTAAATGTCTTATAAACATGTATAAATGACCATGTACTTAGATATTTTATTTACACAATAAATGAAAAGAAACAGGACATTAAAAGTTGATATTACAGTACACAAATAATTACCTGCTGTATACTTATATAAACACTGCTTATTGTGTCTTACCATGTCTTTGGAGACAACTGTGACTGCATCTTTAGAGGGTAGATATGTTTCCTGAGAGTGATGAATGACTGTTTAGACCCAGATCATACTGGCAGGAAGCACTTTTTTAAAATGGTTTTCTTTTGGCATCAAACTGTTTTGTGTTGTGTTCATGTGCCCCACGTGTGTCTCGTATTTGCCTGTAGTGCCTTGCGCTTTGACAGTGCACTCGGTGCGCCTGGAGTTAGAAAAAGTATACAAAACAATGTTAATACAAAGGTTTTCTAGACTAGCATTATAAAATACATATGTAGTTATTAGACTATTATTAAACTAAATTAACATATTAGACTTTTAGAAAATTATTCTGTTTTGTTAATTAAAAATGCAGTTTTGTGATCATAAGAGAGCATTCAATGACTCAACTTTAAATTAATAGTATGTACTGCTTAAAAACAGTTAAAATAGTTAAAATCTCCTCACAATCATTGAAATCAGTGCCTCTTTCTGAACCATTTGTCCTGCACGACTTGTCTGAACAAACCAGTTCTACAAAACGAAATGGACTTCTTAATGTAACGAGAGATGAGTGTGCTTTAGAAGAGCATGTTTGATTATTGCCACAGCTTGTTCAGTTTGAAACCTTGGTGTGCAACCCAATGTGACAAAACAATCCAGAAATATAGCATTCTATTCCATGGTCTGTTGAAATTCTTGATTCTGATTGACTGGAGGGTTTGCATTTTTGTTGAAATGCACAGGTAGTTCCAGTCAGTTTTGATCACAGTTCGAAATAAATGCGCTTCTCCTAAACGTTTATAAATACCATAACAACTCACATGTGCTGCACAGAAAACCCATGAGAAATGTTAATCGCGGACGGGATTCTGCAAATTTAGGAAAATACTCATATATTATGCCACAAAATCAAGTTTTAAGAGTCTTTCAAGCTAGAATATAGTTATTTTAAAGTCAAATCGGCAGTTTAGGTATAAGGATAGCGCGTGTTTAAAAATGTTTGAAGCTCCAGGCGGAAAATCCTTTAACTTACGGCAAGCTGTTGTTTATCCCTTACATGTCACACTACAGTACCTTCTTGGAAGAAACTAGCTCATACCGAAATGCTATTCAATTATAAAATCAACAAAAAAATGTAGTTGAGACAGTACTCCAAAAAAATTGATAGTATCAAACAGAGCGGAAAAACTAGACTACTTCTAAATTATGTATGCCATAGCTGTGTTTACTTTCAGACTAGCTCAAAGTGTGTTTGTTAAAGCAAGCAAAGCTAAGGTGAAGACAAAGTCTGAAAGGTTGTGTTAAAACACAGTTAGCTCCATGCCAACTCAACTGCGTGTGTGATATTACAAGATATCACCTTCACCTATTCATACTAAAGATATAATGCAAGAGGTTCACATATGTAGCAGTTGTGAGAGCAGAAATCCTCAAGTGAGTGAACCTTGGTGAAATAGAATGGACCTCTATCCTACTCTCACCTCCACTGTGAAGATTATGAAAGTATTCCCTTTTTGTAGGATTTATATAATCTATCCAGTCTGGCTATAAAATCAAATATATTTAAAACTGTTCAGATCAAGTATGATAATCAAAATAAATAATGTATTTAAATGTAATAATAAATGTATTTATTTGTAATAAATGTATTTATTTTAACCATGGATCACTGCAGTTTTGTCATGTGCTGCTTTAAATCAAACATGGGCTCTAAAGACTTATTTTTCTATTTTTGTTCTCCTTTTACAGCCTTAATATGAAAATTCCTTGATGTGACAAAATGATACTAGAATACATACCCGTTTACACAATCTGTGCTTTAATTCTCGATCTGTGCTTTGATTCTCCTACACTGCAAAAAATGCTTTTCTTACTTAGATTTTTTGTCTAGTTTCTAGTCCAAATATCTTAAAACTCTTATATCAAGAAGAATTTTCTACAAGCAAAACATACTGTCTTGTTTTAAGATATAATATGCGAAAAGTAGGTGAGTTTTTCCTTAAAACAAACTAAATAATCTGCCAATGGTGTAGGCAAAATAATCTTACGTCAAAAGGAAAAACAAGATTATTTTGCTTACCCCATTGGCAGATTTTTTAGCTTGTTTTAAGGAAAAACTCCCTTAATATTGACATATTATTTCTGAAAACAAGACAATATATTTTGCTTGCCTAGAAAATGCTTCTTGATATAAGAATTTTTGATATTTGTACTAGAAACAAGACAAAAAATATGTAAGTAAAAGTAAGAAAAGCATTTTTTGCAGTGTATCAAACTACAAGCTTGGTATGTCATTTGTACAGTATGTTTTGAAGTAAAGATATATACCGTACTCCATGTTACTTGCTTATTTTGCTATTCATCTATTTAAATCTATATGTAGAGGAAGCTACTAACCGCAGAACTTGTGACAGTGATTGGTTAAATGTGGAGTTCATTTACTTTAAATCCAAAACAGCGCTAAACACACAGCTATCTTTTATCATGAGCTTTATGCTCCCATTATCTGATCTACTCAGATCAATTTTAGCTTGTTTAACAAATCCTTTGTTTTCTTTGATCGTTGTGTCTGTAACTAACTTCCTCTGTCTTATTTTGTGCTCCTCTTTTTCCACTATCCTCTCGCCTCCTCTGCATTTGGGCTGTTTTTTTTTCGGTCTTTCATTTCGAATCTGTTTTTCCCTCTCCTCTGTAATCTAACAGGTCAGGAGGGGCCCATGATACCCATTACTGTAAGTGTGTGTATGTGTGTTTAAAGAGCACAGGAGAGGCTTCATATTGGATTCTGAAATAGGCAATCTGATCATTTTACATAGAGCGAGGGAGCAAAGAGCTCACACTATTTCACGGGTCACTTCAGAGGAAGAAATTAGATTTCAGGCCACATTATAAGATTTCTGTGTGCGTGTGTGAAATGAACTCTATACAGGGCTCTGTAATTGGCTGCCAAAGACAATTGGTTTAAAAATAAAAACAAAGTAGTGAACCACACTCAACTAGTGTTTGTAATTAGAGATTGGAGTATTGGTGTTTGAGAAGATAAAATATCATCAATTATAAGAACGTGTGTAGCATAGCTGTTAATAGTCAGAGACGCAACACACCCAGGGACCACACACACAGTCAGTGACGGATGTATACCGCACATAAAAACTGCAAAACACATTTGCAATGAATGGAAGCTGCTGACAGTTATAGTAGTTGCAATTTGATTGGCCCCAGCAGTCATTTTTTACAAGCTACAAGACTGGTAGAGCTGGCAAAATGACCTACTGTAATACCTAAAATAACTACAGTATAACAGTTGGCATGTTATGGCAGAAATTATACACTTATTTTACCAAGATTAATTTAGAATCATCTGAATTCAATACAAAGGTGTAAAATGGTTATTCAGATTAGGATTCTATTTAACATTTTCTATATGTATAAGTGCTTTTTAAAAATGATGCACACATATAATGTATCAAAAAGATATCCGATATTGACTGATAAAATAATGACAATAATAAAAAAATTGTAATAATAATAATAATAATTTTAATTTAATTTCTGATTGCAATTAATTTGCAATCAGAAAGTGCTAAATTTCACAATAAAACGAATCTCAAAAACGGTTACCACAAACGCAAATGCAGAGTTCAAATGCAGAAACCTCTAAATGCCGTCTGAAATTTTCTTCTGAAATGAGCGGGGTTTTTTTGGCTGTGACTGTTCAGTAGTTTCACTTATAGCAAATTTCACTTTTATGACAAGTTTTTTTTTTTTTTCTTTTCTTTAAAGTGAAATAACTCAAAAGAAACAAAGGAGGCTGAGAAAAAGACAGAACTTAGGGGTTTTGGCCTTCAAGGTCTTCAAATAATGTGGAGCAACTTTTCAGTTAGAAATGGTTATTGAATTTTACAATAACAAATATACGTTGAATTAAATGTAAAGTGAATAAAAAACTTTAAATACATGGCATTACTCCAACAATCTCTTAATGAAATCTCATAAATGCAGAATAATATCAGTGAAGCCCTGATCTGATATCAGTTTTGATAACACAAGTATTAGCAATTTTAAAATTAAAAAAATTTTAAAAATCCAAATCCAACATTGGCCATGACGTATATTATTTTGTGATTTTGTGAAGCCCAACAAAAGCCATAAATACATTATAAGGCCCTATAAAGTATTCATGCTTTATATTCCAAATGTTCTGCAGCCATTTGACAGTTTGTGAACTACAAATGAATATTAAAGTGGTTAAACCCAAGTTAACGTCAGCGCTTCAATCAGCTGCGCCTCTCAATCATTATTCACTAATTTACCATTTAAACTGTATGCATTTTGTGTGATATTTGCTTGTGAAAGTAAACATGTCAAAACTCTCGCCACAATATTTTCTTCTTATCATATTTTTTGATCAGTAGAGAAATTGCTTTAAATGACTTGATTTACACTTGCATTGATCTTTCTAAAGTTGTTTTTTACATTCTGCAGTGTGTCTGTTAGATCACAGCACTCAGAGGAAAGTGCTATGAAGTGCTCTTCACACACAAAGTTACTGAAATTTTAAAGAAAATGCCCAATAGCATTGCACAGATCCACAAGGCATTAATATCTTCCCTTAGTCCTGTGAAATTTCCAAAGAAACTTGTTAGCTGTGACTCAAATTAAACTTGAAGGACTGGTAGCACAGATGTGCTTTATGCCACTCTGTAATAAACATTGTAATTTTATTTTAGTGCAATGGAATATTATTAAAATATCCTGTGCTAACCTATCAAACATTAGTTGTTGTTTGTAAAATCTAAGGCTGGGTAAGTTATCGTGCATTTTTATCGTGTTTATGAATGAATTAATGAAGGCTGATTATTTTATTTCGAATAAACACAGTTATTTTATTTTTCTGGATGCACACACTGACAAACAATAGGTCACAGGAGGGTTGGAGCATTTAACAGTACTTGTTTTAAATAGATGTCATCATGCGTCTCAACCAATGAGAACATATGGAATGAGCCTAATGCTGGGTTCACTCTAAACACAGAGCACCGCATCACTTGCTCTAGCTTAAAGTACTCCACATGTCCAAGCCATACATGCCGCCCAGGAGAAATTTTACTTTTGGTGTAAATCCAGCATAATACATTCACTGTAGACAATGACGTTGCGAAAATCCATAAATGAACGTTCTAAAGTAGAGTAAAAGATAGCTCATGCTCAGGTTACAAGGGAGTAGTGAACATTCCTTTTATGTACCAGAACTTTTCAAATAAAAGTGCACAATACAATACTTTGGAATTAATTGTTTTCGTATTCTAATGAGATTAATTGCGATTAATAACAAAAAATCTACAATAATGTCAATTTTAAAATGGAATTGTTGCAAAGCACAATAAAAAAACATTAAGTTTTTTATTTTAATTTCACAGTATTAATTAAGCCATGGAAAGCTCACTCAGCTAATCTGTAATAGTATTTTTGTCATAAAATGTAATTTTTTTGCCATTTCTGTGTGGAGTTTGCAAAAGAATAAATGAATAATTGTTATATTTCTATATTAGATGTTTTTCTTTATAATGAAGAAGTCTGTATGTATTAGATTGTGTTAAATCAAAGTTCCTTTAAGGTAAGTCATTTCATTCGGCAGCCTATTTTAAAAACACCTCTCGGGCAGTATGCTCGGGCATTCTGTTTGAACAGGGAAAAATCAAGCTTACAATAACATTACATGTTTGGAATCACCAATAAAATTAAACAACAACTGTCTCATAAGTTCCATTTCTAAACAATCGAATCAAACTAAATTGGCATTTTTTTCAGGTTTCCCAAGCTAATGAGCATGACCACTCGAAAAGAACGAGATCACGACACCAATCTCATCTATGGCCGTTCTACACATTATCATCCTCTGGATAATGCTTCATTAGATCACGTTGATTTTCAGAAGTAATTCACACAATAGTATTGAATCTCATCCAAAAATAACAGCGACTCTTTGTTTACAGGTTTGTGCAGCGTTTGATTAGTTGCTGACATGTGATGTGTGTTTTACAGGATGGACTCTACCTCGTGTTGGTTTTCTACAGATTACAAAAAAAAAATTGTTTTTAAAAGTAGTTGGTTCATTTAAAAGTGGAGATTTCAAGCTTGATGTGCATATATTTCTTATTTCTGTGAAGCAAGTATTTGCTGAGATTCCAGGGTGTTTGTTGACCACAAAAAACTTTCGTAAAAGCACACATCTGGTATGAGCTGCTCCTGAAGTAATGTTAGTCTATCTTGATTTTCTCCATTCAAAACTATACGAGTGCCATGTCTTGTATATTCTATAGTCCTTGGTTTAATACAAAATGGATATTATAAGCTGAGTTTCTACTGTATATCTCAGATTATCAGAAGCATAGAAACCATAGTGCTTAAAATAACTGTGCTGATTTCAGATCGCTATCTTTATCAGCTAATACTCAGAATCGCTGTGACTGGATCAAATAGGTTCTAAAAAAAACTGATATCAGTACATCCATCATAAATATGTCAGCAGTGAAGAGATTATTGAAAAGTTGTTGACAAGAGCTGGAAGAAATGCGATGCAGAAAGAAATCTGGCTAAATGGTTTAAAATGACAGGCTCGAGCACAATGAAGATGGGCTTTTCATTGAAATAAGAGAGCCGATGGTGATGACGGGCAAATGACCTCAGCTGAACATGAAAGTTTTGCTAATAGAGAGGATGATGTCACTCACTTTAGCAGCGTGTGCTTTTTTTTTAGAGAAGGAGACGAGATCTGCTAAAATAACCTCCTTTATTCAGACTCATCCTCGGATGCCTCATTCTCTCCCGCTCTCGCATTCTTTCAAGCCATCTTTTCCCTCTTTCTGTCAAAAGAGGATAAATAAAGGAAAAGCAGCTGCGATAACAAGCTGCATTGATCTCTCTCTGTCTCAGAGTGTGTGTGTGATCTGATCTGATGCTTTCTAGGTTGAGTCATAGCTCTATATATCAGCATTCATCACACACACACACGCACACAGCATGTGCTTTGGTAAATGAATGACCTCACACTTTTGCTTATCGGTGAGCAGGAATGCTGTCTGTATCCGTTTCTGCATTTCCCATGCCCTGTACCAAAGAATGCAAAAATGTGCCACAAGGACTGAAAATCGTCCCCAAAATCAGGCTAGGGGAATTCCCAAATATAAGTTCCATATTTGTTTCTTTCACCAGTGGTCATTACTTCAATGGATTTTCTATATTATTAATGTTTTTTTTAAAGAATATTATTTTAATAAACAATATAAAGTATTAAAGTAGTTTTTTATTGTTTAAATTTCATATAAATACAGTAATTGAATGCAATTCTGTAGCTCCTAGTCAACTATAAAGCCTCATACACACTACGAGCAACTTGCAGCGGCAAAGCGACAAGCAACCGGTTATTATAAAAGAGAGTGAGTGACTTCCGTCGACCTCCAGCTACGCAAGTGACAGCAACTGTTGGTGACCATGTGGGTGTGTCGGGCAATGCGACAAAGTTGAGAATCTTCAACTTAATGCAAATGAAGAGTGGCTTTCTTGAGCTACAGACAATCGAAGCACAAATCGACCGTTCATTTCAATGGAGAGTGAGTGACTTCTGGCGACCTCTGTCTACACAAGTGACAGCAACCAATGGTGACCAGGTGGGCGTGTCCAGCAATGCAACAAAGTTGAGAATCCTTCAACTTTATGCAAACAAAAAGTGGCTTTCTTGAGCGACAGCCGATAGAAACGACAAGCGACCAATAATTTCAAAGGAGAGTGAGCGACTTCCAGTGACCTCCATCTATGTGACCGTTGGCGACCAGGTCCTGCAACCATGTCCTGCAACGTGACAATGTTGAGAAGCCTTAAACTTTTTGCAACTGAAGAGCGACTTTTTTTGAACGCCAGCCAATAGGAGCAGCCAATAGGAGCAGAAAGCGGCGACCTCAGTCTGCGCGAGTGACCGTTGGTGACCAGGTGGGCATTTCCAGCAACGCAACAAAGTTGAGAATCTTTCAACTTCATGCAAATGAAGAGCGACTTTCTTGAAAGACAGCCAATAGGAGCACAGAGCGACAAGCGATCATTTATTTTCATAGAAGATTGAGTGACTTTCGGCAACCTTTATCTTCACGAGCGACAGCAACCATTGGCAACCAGGTAGTGTTCTGCAACTTTATGCAAATGAAGAATGACTTTCTTGAGCAGTAGCCAATAGGAGAACCAGTAGAGCTCACGTGATCCTCTCTCAGCTCGCTCAGAGGCCAGTTGTTGTCCACCCTGAGTGACAAACAGGTAGAAAGTTGCTGCTAGTGTGAATGAGGCATAATCCAGACTCAATGTTGAATAGCTTGCGATGTGACTATTGTGGGTAAGCACATTGCTATATTGATGCTAAAACAATATATTGTGCAACTTTAATTAAGACTATTAAGAAAAGCTACAATAATTGCTCGGTGACACTGAAATAGCCCTGTGAGAAATGTTTGACCTGTGGAGCATTTATTTTTTAAAACCTTTATTCAAGTCATGGCCTTATTTAAATATCAAATGTCTGTATGGTTGGTAGGCCACACATCTGCATGTCTAGGTGTGATGACAGCACTGATCACACATCTGTTCTAGTTTGCAGGTCTTTTTCAATCCTCCCTTATCTCGTTTTTTTCCCTCTCTAATGAACTTCACTCTCTCATTATCACCTCTTCTCTCCATTTTGTGTGTGTGAGCTGCCGTCTCTGGTGAAATCTACATTTCTCCATTTATTCGCTCTCTTGCACTGCATTTCTTCACCATGATCAAACTCTCATTTGTGAACAGAAAAAAAAAAAACACTTCAAAAACAGCTGTGGGAGCATGAGCCAAATCTCACACCTTCAATCTCTCACTTCTCCTTTCATTCCCTTCACTTATTTCTCAGAAAAATGTGCCTGCTGTACCTGTGATAAAGAAAAAAAGTGTAAAAGCCATTGTGCTAATTAAACATTGAATTTACACCATGTAGTTCACAAAAGTTGTCATTAAAATTGCTGTGGATCGACTAGTGCTGGTACAAAGTTATGGGTATGTTTAAAAAGTTACAACAGCCCAGCAGAAAAAGAAAGATCTATGTGACTTTATTTCAAGCATTTAATAGATCTTAAAATTCACAGTTTTGACACTGTGGAACACTAAAATGAAGGAAAGTCTAAACTCCTTTCTTCGTACTGTTTGTTTCTGATGAAAAAGACTTTACTGAGTGGTGTGCTGATTTTGGAGCTAGCAAAATTCTCATCAGTAAACACTCTCATCAGTATTATCAGATTTTTACATTTACTTTCCCCCTTTATGAAGAATATATTAGCCTTAAGGTTGCCTATAACTTTGAAACAATGACACAATGACAACAATATGCTCTAAAACAACGACACAATTTGTAATGACAAGCTATTAAATTCAAATCTTAAGAGTTTCTCATTCACATCAGTATGGATCAGAAATTTGGATGACATACCTCTGCACTTCTCATCAGAACTACAGTCCAAACAGCTCAGTATTGATTTTAGACTATTGTTATAAGCTGTCAAACGAGGCTTTACTAAGCTCAATAGCTCTGGCCAAGCTGTGATTTAAATAAATAGATATTTAAAGGTGCCACGATGCATTGATACAATTTGATAAACTGTTCTCTAATATATTAATAGAATGTATGTGACTTCTGTACAAAAAATTCTTTAGAATCAGTTTTATATTTTCCAATACTATATATTGACCATAATATGAAATGTTTGCTTTGACCATATTTGGAAGGGTTGTGGATATCAATGAGCTCTAATCTGGTGCTACAGCAGCTCACATTAGAGTCGGATGCTCACACACGTAATCATACTTCAGTTTAAAAAATATATATATTTTACCAAATTGAGTAGATTCTCTTTTAAATGGCCATTGTTTAACTAAAGTGGTAAGGAAGTTGTTTATTTTAGCTAGAAGGAATGAGTGAGATGTTTGTATGCCACAAGAGTAACCTTGTTTGCTACTCAGTTGTGTTTGAGATTTAATATATGCTAAACTTACTCAACTACTCAACAAAAAAGGTTGACAGGTGTATATAGAGTTGTATTTTGAAAACACAAGGAATTATCATTAATAATAATAATATTGATATTATTAGTCTGCATAAAAATACATTTTATAACATTTATTCATAGTATCATAGTAAGAGATGAGTGATATGACAAGATGGATAAAATTGCATTAAATTTACACTTACATTAGCATTTACATTAAGAAGTTTGCATGTGTTTGTTGCCTCATAACAAACATATGCATGTGTCTATTGCCTCATTACATATATTCACAGCAAGTTTCACAATATACACAATAAAGAACAAAAAATACATTTGAACAGGTGTTGTGCCTCTTCAAGGTGGCAGTGAATGAATTAATGACCAGTGTATCCCACGTTTTGCATTCTTACGCATTCTGGACAGGTCCTTCAAGTCCTTCGTTGTCATGCAAACACTCTTCCTCAAAACTCCTGCCATTAGTTTGCCTTTTTATATATTTATTATCTGTTTATTGTCCTGTCTCTGTAATTCTGTTGCACTGTAGAAGCTCTGTCACAAAAACAAATTCCTCATATGTGCGAACATACCTGGCAATAAAGCTCTTTCTGATTCTGATTCTGTATACATCTATTTTGACATTGTACACTATCCATTTTTTATTCAAGATTTGGTTTGAAATCTTTCACATATCCAAAAGATACTGTTCTTAGTTTAGTGTAGCTAAACTAACTGAAGAACTGCCAAAAACAAAGCTGGCAAAAAATCTGGAAATAAAGGATCATATACAGGATGTTTTAAAGTGAGTTTTGATTGAGTATCTTGTAGATCTGTACTGACCCAAGCAACAAGCTGTTTCAGATGGTTCAGAATTAGTTCATTATGGATCACTAAAAACAAGCGGTTCAAAATAATTACTTTTTTCACAAACCAGATGCTCACATTATCGGTCCAAGATTATTGAAAGAATAGAGTCCCTTCTTTATGACTGAATACTAATATATTGTTCACCACATAATGGAAATTATTTTCTTCAAACAGCTTTTTTTAATAAATAAATAAATAAAAACGAGGAAAAAGTGATCAAGGATTACAGTTTGAAACAGTACTACAACTCACATGACACATAATGTGCATAAAATCCACTATGCAACTGTCACTGAAATTAATTAGGTTATCAAGACTCAAGAAAAAGATCTACTTCAAAAGTTTTGCACAATGATAAAACATCAAGCATACCAGAACATTCACAACATACACGTACAGTGCATTAATATGCATACAGCAAATATAGAATAAGCAGAAAGAGAGAACCAGAGAGAGGGAGAGGGTTGATAAGCAGATAAAAACAAACTGTGCCACTGCTGTAACAAATTTTCCAGCCGATCTAATGTGGATTTGACTCCTGCAGTGGCTCGGTAATAGCAGCAATTTTCTAGCAATGTTCCGTCTTTTATGCGTGATTAGGTTTTGTGTGGAAATTTCCCTTTTTCACACTCTATCATTTTTCCCTTTTTCATTTACCATTTGCGGCCGATTCAGCTTTTAAGTTCCTGTTTTGATTTAATAGCTCCTGAAAGCCTCCATAACCTCACATACTAAATAGCCACTAATACCTTCTATAACGTGAACGTCCTGAGGGAAGGGTTTGGCTACATTTGAAGTTTGTAGCAGAATGTTATATACTGTATGATGTCTTTATTTTTGTCCAATTGTTAAAGTAGAACTTGTAAGAGATGCAGTGGCCAGAGACCATGAAGAAAAAAAATATGGCATATATTCAATAAAGTGCTAGAAACATTCCTCAGAGATGTTGGTGCATATTGACATGATAACATCACGCAGTTGCTGCAGATTTGTTTCCTGCACATCCACGATGTCAATCTCCCATTCCAAAACAACCCAATGGTGCTCTGTTGATGACTTTAGAGGCCATTTGAGTAAAGTGAACTCAACAAACCAGTTTGAGATGATTTGTAAAATGGCGTGTCATCCTGATGGAAGTAGACATTCTAGAATGATGGCTCCCAGAGTGTCCAACATTTCTCCCACACCATTATACCAGAAGCAGCAGCCTGACCCACTGACAGAAGGCAGGATGGATCAATGGTCTCATGTTGTTTTTAGGCCAAGCAGTGTCTCAGACAAATTCTGACTAGTATCTGAACGTCTCAGCAGAAATCGAGACTCAGATCAGATCATGCAATCTGATCTACTGTTGTCTAATTTAGGTGAGCCTGCATGAATTATAGTTTTAAGTTTGCTGTTCTTAGCTGACAAGACTGGCACCAATGAGTCTCTTCTGCAGGTTGTAGCAAATAAAAAAATGTGCGTTACTGATGTGTTGCTGTGTTATCTATCAGCTCGACACAATCTTGTGATTGTTCTCTGATTTCTAGCATCAACAAGTTATTTTCACATGGAGAGGGCCATGTTTGAAGTCACGTTTCTTCCTCGTTCAAAAGACAATCCTGACCATGTTTACTTGTCTAAATGCTGTTGCTGCCATGAGATTGGTTGATCAGATATCTGCATTAACCAGAAAAAGCACTCTTAATTATAATTGCATGCAATGCAGTGTTTCCCCTTCCATTATATTAGGGTGGCGCTCTGCCCCCCAATGGCTTGCCCTCCTTTGAAATCAAGTTAAGTTTATTTTCTATATAGTGCCAGATCACAGTTTATTTTAATAAACAAGCTAAGTAGTCGTATATAATATCCCATTTATACAATGTCATGTCATTTCTGTCTCTTTGTGGTCGCGCGTTTACAAATTTCTGCTCTCTGAATCACGTACGGTTGAGTTCCACACAGCCAATGGCTGCTTTATGGGAAAGAGTGGCCGGCACATTTGACAGGACCGGTAGTTCCTAAGAAGTAAATCACTTTAATTTCATATTTGTTGTTTAATTCTTGTAAAAAAGTTATTTAAAATATATATTTTTTGTACTTCTAGTCTCACAGAATTTCAGCTGACAGCAATAACAACGTTGTTTTGATAAGATTACGTTGACGTTAAGTTTGTTCATGAGTTTATAAGCAGATAAAAAGCCACTTGCACTCCCGTATATTATGCATAGCCTACAGCAGCTACAACATGTGAGGAGGTAAATGATGCGTGGGGGTGTGAGCGATCGATGTGCTCGCATCACAACTGCTAATATATATATATATATATATATATATATATATATATATATATATATATATATATATATATATATATATATATATATATATATATATAAACATATACAGATGCAGTGTCATCTGTTTATATAATCCCAAAAATTTGCTAAAATACCCGGAAATAATGGCGACGAGAGTACATGAGCAAGAGAACAGATCATGAGAGGCACGGTGATTGTCTAAGCACTACATTACTTAAATTAATTGAATAGAGCAGTAAAGTTGTCGCAAGTGCAAATCCCTCCCTCTCTCTCATTGATGTATTTGCTGTCAATATTTGGAGATGAGCAAAATATTTAAATGGTCTAGCATTTATTTAGGCCATATTGCAATTTCACTAAAAGCTAGCTGTAATTTGTAGATAAATAAAACTTAAATATTTTTTTTTTAACATGAATATTTAATATTATAACTTCTTGTAATACACTCATTGCTATAAAAAGTAAAGTGGCCCACTTATAGCATCAAAGATCTTTCTTTAATTATTTTATTTTTACCAAAATTAAAGTTTCCAAAATGGCAGCACAGTGGCTCAGTGGGTAGCACTGTCACCTCACAGCAAGAAAGCTGCTGGATCAAGTCCCGGGTCGGTTGGCATTTCTGTTTGCAGTTTGCATGTTCACCCCTTGTTCATGTTCATTCCGCTGGGGCTACCCCTGACAAATAAGGGGGTTAGTTGAAGAAAAATGAATGAATGAAAAATTCCAAAATCAGAAGTTACCAATTAATCGATACATAATTAAACCATGATAAACACTTTCAAAACACTGCAATTACAGACACTCTCTCTAGTCTGGACTGGTTTTCTCTGAGGACTCCTAAATTAGTTGAAAACAGTAGGTGATTTGTTCCACAATGCTTTACAGAGGATGCATGAGATACATCTGAACACGTCTAATTTGGGTGGAATTAAATTCACAAAGTACATCTGTGAAATGCAAATGTACCTGCTCTCAACAGGGAAAACTATTCCCATCCGATAGCCCAGGTTCGCAGGTAAAAAATGCCTCTGTTAACAGTCAGGCAGCAAAACAAAAAGCCTAACAAGTTTAAATATGTGCATGTTTCTTGTTGGCATTCCAATGAAGTTCAGTTATCACTTTTTGTAATCAGCGCAAGTAAAAAATAATTAATTTCACCAAATATTCATTATTTAGTATTTACTTATTCATTCATTCATTCATTCATGTCATTGTCAATAGCTCCCATTTTATTCAATGTTGTAAATTTGGTTTGTACAAAAAAATGCAATATTACATTATTTGAAAATATTTTTTTTTTACCCTATATGAAGAGAAAACTGGGAACCTAGAAGAAAAGCTGCAAAAATTAATAAAAAAAATTAAATTAAAAAATTAAAATTCAATTTAAATAAAAATTAAATAAAATAAAATAAAAAGAATGCTGCCACGATCAGGGAAAGCACCTTAACTCATATGTCATACATAATAAAGTATTTGTGTTACTTGGTCAAATTTATGTATGTACGCTCACTGGCCACTTTATTAGGTACACCTGTCCGACTGCTCGTTCAATCACATGGCAGCAACTGAATGCATTTAAGCATGTAGACCTGGTCAAGACAATCTGACGCAGTTCAAACCGAGCGTCAGAATGGGGATGAAAGGTGATTTAAGTGACTTTGAACGTGGCATGGTTGTTGGTGCCAGACGGGCTGGTCTGATTATTTTATAAACTGCTGATCTACTGGGATTTCCACACACAACCATATATAAAGTTTACAGAGAATGGTTTGAAAAAGATAAAATACCCAATGAGCGGCAGTTCTGTATGCGCAAATGCCTGGTTGATGCCAGAGGTTAGAGGAAAATGGCCAGACTGCAGCAACTGCGTGATGCTATCATGTAAATATGGGCCAGAATCTCAGAAAATTATTTCCAGTACCTGTTAAATCTTTGTCACGAAGGATTAAGGCAGTTCTGAAAGCAAAAAGGGAGTCTAAACCGGCACTATTTATGTGTACCTAATAAAGTGGCCGGTGAGTGTATGTATAAATTAATGTTTGTTTGTTTGTTTTTTTCACTTTAAGAAATGCATTGAATAAATGTGTTTGATTGTAGAATATTTGCAATGGCAACATATTTTGTAATCAAATGTTTGTAAACTGCTGTTTGTAAACTGTCCATAAAGATATAACACATAACACACACTGCAATGAAGTTCTTTTTTGCATGCATCTAATTTTGTGTAATAAACCCGATTCAGTCTTCCATTTTATTCCATATAAGCAGCCTTTAGCCCTGCAACTTTACACGTTGCCTTAGATGAGTAAGGGGTCAATTTAAAGAGTGCTTTATGAGCTTTCGACATGAGTCGTCCTTTGAAACTAGTCTTTAAGATCAAGAAGAGTCGATGCGTGTGTGTTAGCGAGTGATGTGTGGTCCTGCCGGGCCGCTGAGGGCTTCAGACACACTAAAAAGAAGCCAGCTGAGCGCTTTGAGAAGAAGGAGCTCTTCTCTGCCCTCCATCACTAATCCCATATTCCTCTGGCGTCCCTGACGTTGAGAAGAAACAGATGTCTGTTCGTCCTCAGCATTAAAAACATCACGATCGGTCTCTAAAGTCTTGGCTGCCCACGCCAGTGTTTGTTTGTGCTCTAATCGCAACTAATGAAGTTACTGCAATTACAGGACTACTCTCAGAAGAGTTCAGTCAATCACAGAAGCTCACACAGTCAAACTGACCATATGCTAGCATGCCCTGTGTGTGTATGTGTGTGTGTGTGTGGATGTTGGGTGTGCGGGGTGTAAATGGTGTGTAATGACGTGTGCGAGACCCCTGCAACAGCCCATTAGACACACTAAATGAGTTAATGTAATGTGCACACGCGCTCACACTGGCCATAACTCAAACGTTCTCGACTCACGTCTTAGTCGAGAGGCTTAAATATCCGTTCATTAAGAGTGTATATTTTTAAAAGTGCTCAGCACTCGCAGTCTGGTAATATCCATGTGTTTACCTGCGAACTACGTCTAATTATGACCAGGAGGTGATGGTTATTAATTGAAATTGCTTTTCGAAACATACATCATCATTTGGAGTGTGGGCACTGTATTGAATTGCAGGTTAATTACAAAGTGATTGGTTGTAAAATGCAGTTAGTGTAATGACAGAGGAACCTAATACTTTTACTTGGTAACTAAAGACTTTGTAAATATCTGGTAGTGGGTTAGCAAAGTTCATTTTAGAGTTGTATTATTAATGATTTTTTTAAATTAACAATAAGAGAGCAAGAGCAAGTATATTTACACAATGGTAATTCTAAGTGCTTTATATGAACAAGAATAAAAGAAACAAGAAAATAAACATGATTAAAAGAATGAAAAATGATTAAAACAGATAAAAACTGATTAAAATGTGTTAAAATAAGGTATTAAAGAATTTAAAAAAAGAAAGACACAATAGTGCGTTCTGTTGGACGCAGCATTCAGTAAAGGAACAGCTAAACGATGTTTTTTCAGTCTTGATTTAAATGTACCTAATGTTGGAGCACATCTGATCATTTCTGAAAGCTGTTTCCAGCAGCGGATGGCGTAGTAGCTCAAGGTAGATGCTCCCTGCTTCGACTGAACTCTTGGGATTTCTAGTTTATTTGACCCTAATGATCTGAGTGATCTGTTAGGTTTGTATTCAGTGAGCATATCTGTAATGTATTGAGGTCCTAGGCCATTTACTGGTTTATAGACAAGTAGCTATATGTTAAAATCTATTCTGAATGTAACTGGGAGCCAGTGTAAAGACCTGAGGACAGGTGTGATGTGCTCTGACTTTCTGGTTCTGGTCAGAAGCAAATCAAGCTTGTACAATAATTAATTAATATGTAGCTTCTACACAACTTTGCACTTTCCATACAAATATGAACTGTTGAAATTTGAATTTAAATTAATTTTATTTAACAGGGAAATGCTCATTGATCAACAGTAAAACTGTAAAAACGCCCGAATTAGCCACAAGGGATCATTTTCATCTAATGCCCCCTGCTAGATTTTAAAAAGGCAACCTAAAATAAAATAAAACACATTATTACACATATAATAACAGTAAAGTTATATACAGTTGAAATCAGAATTATTAGCTCCCTGTTTATTTTTTTCACCTATTCCTGTTTAACGGAAGTACGATTTTTTTCAATACATTTCAAAACATAACAGTTTTAATAACTCTTTTCTAATAACTGATTTATTTTATCTTTTCCATGATGACAGTAAATAATATTTGACTAGATATTTTTCAAGACACTTCTATACAGCTAAAAGTGACATTTACATGGTTTGATCTGTAGACTATCGAAAAAATATAGCTTAAAGGGGCTAATAATTTTGACCTTATTTATTTATGTATTTATTTTTATTATTAAAAAGTTTTTATTATTCTAGCTGAAACAAAACAAGTTAGGCTTTCTCCAGAAGAAAATATATTTTATCAGACATACTGTGAAAATGTCATTGCTCTGTTAAACATCATTTAGGAAATATTTTAAAATGAAAAAAAAAATAATAATAATAATAATTAAAATCTTTTTTTTTTTTTTTGTATGAGATTGTCACAAAAAAATATGTTTTTTGTAAAAGTTCAGAACTTCCCATAACTACTGTGTATTTAACCTCAGAAGCAGACTTACATACATAATCTAATTATGGCTGTTATCTTGTAGGTTGTTGTATTTGAATGTGAGGATGGGTAGATGGTAGTGGTAGATGGTGGTGTTCTTGTGCTAAAAATGTAGCCCATCTTTGGTTGATTTTGTATTATATAATATTTATTCTGATGATTTTGAAGCTTGCACCCAACAAATATCCTTACTAAGAATAAACGAAAAAAAAATAAAACTGAAACTAAAACAAAAGTCAAAGTAAAGTAAAAATTTAAACTAATAAAAAATCCAAAACTATTGTAACCTTGAACTGTTAAATTACGACAAATAAGTGGTAACTATTAAGAGAATAAATGGACAATGTTTAATCTGAAAGATGTTTGTTATTCATTAAAATTACTTTTATAAACAACCATACAACCAAATTATAAAAACTACAACAAAACTTATCTGAAATCAAATTATGAATTTGTTTGATTTTAATTAGAGAAGGTGAAGACATCAAAATAATCTAATTTTAAAAGAAAATCTAAAATCTAATCAAAAAAGCACATGAGAACCAAACACAAGACTGCTTTTTGTTCTTTAAAAAAAAAGAGAAAGAAAAAAACATCAAAAATTCATGTGACACCAAAGCGTTCTAATTGAACTGAAAATCATCTGATGTCAAAATATGCGTTTAATTTGAAAAGATGAAGACCTCAGAGGTGGGACAGTCCAAAATTCCAATTATTATACTTCATTTTATGTTAGATATCAATTATCAGAACAAAACACATCAAAAAGTAATTTGAGACCAAAGTGTAGACCGGCTGTTCAAATTGGCAGTAATTCATCTGATGTCAAAATATGACTTTGTACTATTATAAATTGAGAAGGTGAAGACCTCTGGGCTGGCACAGTTGTCCAAAATTCCAATTATTATAATTCATTTCATGCAAGTTATCAATTATCAGTACAAAACACAGTCTGCATGCCTTTTGTTCAATAAAAAAAAGTAGTCATGGGACATCAAATAGTCATAAGATACCAAAGTGCACACTGTTCAGATTGGCGGTGATGCTTTTTAGTCACGTTAAACAGATTTATGAACGCATTTAAAAGACCATAAATAGAATAAATCATAATATAACGTGGACAGTGCGCTGAGTGCTAGATAGTTCAGAAAACAAGCTAAAACTGTGAGCTGGCAGAGAGAGCAGGAGGGCTGTTTTGCTTGTGGTGGGATAATGTCTTCCAGATCTCCCTGAGGAATAATCACCCTCAAATATGTCTGTATGAGCCTGCAGACCAAAGGAAGTGTCCAAATCATTCTGAAGTCAAGATGTGAAGGATTTCCAAGCATTAATGAGAGATTACTATGAGGGTGTGCTCTAAAATCAAAAGCTCTTTATCACTGATGGCTTAAATCTACAACCAAAACACACCACTACATGTGACTTAGTAACATAATACTCTGTATTACTTCATTGACACCGCCATTTTCTATTATTACAAAAAAGCAGTAAATGTTTGACACTTTTTATTTTTGCTCATGCAGAACAGCTGTCTAGATTGCAAGCCATATTATTTGTTGCACATTAGGGCTCCTTGTTAAATTATAGGCAGTTTAAAAGTCTTTGTGTGTGTGTGTGTGTGTGTGTGTGTGTGTGTGTGTGTGTGTGTGTGTGTGTGTGTGTGTGTGTGTGCACTTAAGATTGAGACACTTGAGGCAAGAAATGGCCCTGGCTCTCTCTTTACTGTCTGCGATATTGAATAAAAGCTGCACCTGATAACACTTTAAAATCCCCTGCAACAGTAGAGCAAAATCAGGAGTTTGATTGCAGAGGAATGCATGAACTGATGAACTGATAAAACAGTGTTCAAGGCCAAAAACCACCCGGCAAATACACAAAAAAATCACTACAAAATCAGTTTATCAATAGTAATGTGATTGTATAGTATTATTATTAAAGGACAGAATTATTAGCATTAATAAAGGATACATAATCATTACTTTACATTAAAATCCATGAGAAATCAAACACAATGTTTCTTTAAACACAATTTGTTAGCTCACATACTTGTTTTTAGGATAGTTAATCTGTGCCAGTCAGGCCTGCCACAATAATCAATATATTGGCTTGGACATGACCTTAATCATTTTTGGTAATGGAATATATATCGACCATACAGTACATAAAAAACAATTCTAGCTATATTTTAGCCGAATGTGAAACATCTCTAACTCTATTGGAGGTGCTAGTGTCAGTATGGTTAAAAAACACTATAGTATCTGCATTACTATAGTATATAGCCATCATGTGGGTGTGTGGCAAATGAAAATAGATCTGGTAGCAGATATCTCAGCCTCGTCCACTTTTTTTGGGAACATTTATTATTAATTATTTAGGATATGCATTTTCACATTTTGATTCCAAAGCCTAATTATTCAATTGTTCAAATGACTAATTAAATGAAATATTCTTGATAATAAAATATTATGTGTTCTTTGGAAAAGTGTACTTGCATTTTAATGCTATTATATCGTCATTCTGGCATTATACAATGAGTACCATAAAATGGTCTTAGAACAACAATATTGTTTATCGCAATATATTTTGGTGCAATATATCATATGAGCAAAATATAGATAGTGTAAAATAAGGAAGCCGAATCAGGCTTAAAAATAATACATTTGAATTCATAAATTCAAAAATGCACAGCTCAAATTCATCAATCCACAACTCCATTTTGTATATTTAAAACACAATTCATCAACTCAAAAGTAAAATGCAAAAATATTTGGCAAATGCTCACACATATGCATCTTACCTAAATACGTTTAAAGTCTTTACACAATAATGTATGAAGTTCTTGGATTACTGTCCTCACACATTTATTAATTATCCAAAATGTATTTCTGAACCACTTGAATGTGCAATTGAAAATGGTCGCACGAGCATGGAGTCCTTTGAATTAGTGTGCGGTATTTTTAAAACCTTCCTGGCAGGAAATGATTCCAATACATCTTTTTTTCTTTTTTTTTTTTTTTGGAGGATATTCTGTTTCGTGGTAAGATTTTAATCCATCAATCAAAATGCTTTTTGTTGAACAAAATTAAGAAGCTCCACCATTTAATTATTAATATTTGATATAAAATAAAAGTTGTTTTAGCAGTATTATTAGACATTTGTCATTAAAATAGCATAATATTAAGGTGTTTTAAGCAACTTTATCTTGACATTCTGGCACAGATATTTAGACTCTTATCATACTAAGGCATCTTAGCATGTCATCTGTTTTATTTCGCTGACCAGCTATTAAAATTCGTGGTAAAACGCACATTGCGCAGCAAGAAGCAAATGAGTTTGTAGTGACCAGAAGACTCAACTTCACTATAGGCCTAATATATATGCAACAGCAGATATTAAATAAGCTGAGTAACATTATATATCAGAAATATTGATGTTTTTTAGTCATTCGTGAACGACTGGATTCAATGCACTCAGTAGCAAATCTTGCTGAATGAATCATTGATTCAAATGAATCGGTGAAACGGCTCGTTTAGTAATATGACAGGCGTAGTGTCAGTTAATCCACTAATTCTTTTTATTTATTTTTTGATAATTTTATATCAAAGTCTAACCATTTAATTCTGCCCCTGGAGGGACGGCCCTTCTGTTGATGTCAGCCTGAGGGCTTCCAAAGCAACTGTGTATTAATGTTCTTAACCATGCTTTTCTTGCCGTTAGTTTGCTATGAGGGAATGGTGCAGAAAAAGTCCCACCTCTAATCAATATTTAGTTTCAGTTGGAAGTACACCAACAAACTGGAAAGTCTCAGCACATTTTTGTTGACGCAGACTAAGCACCGTTAACCCTTTTGTAAAGTTAGTTAAACATCAGCATATCTCATCAATATTATAATTGCATACACTCTATATTGTTGAACAATGGTGCAAATGAAAAGATAAAACATCTGTCCGAACTGTGTGAAGAACTATTTTGTAAAAAATATATTGTGGCTGATGATTACAAGTAAAATATTTAGCAATGTTATTTGTCAGAAGCGATATATATTTTTACTATAGTGTATGCCTTCATTTAATTTATATATTTTTAATTTTATTTAGATTTTTCTAATTTTATTTAGATTTTTTTTAAATTTATAACTATCCCTTATTTTGAAAAATTCAGCTAAATAAATTAACACCAAACACCCCCAACACAACACCTATAAAAAAAGAAAGAAAAAAAAATCTGATTATGGTTGTAAAACTATAAGCAATCTTAATTTCAAACTAGCAACCTTTACTTAAAGTCACTCATCAACACGTCTTCATAAAAGAGTGCAGGATTCATCTTTTTTAAAGCAGAATGATGAGGTTTAGAGGCCAATAAAAGAGAATGCACATAGAAAAATGAACACCAACCTTCTGCTCTTCAGCTGATATTAAAAGAACTGATATTTAAATGGGAGTGGAATGTTTAATTAGCATGGTATTTTCTGTGATGATTTGGCCTGCGTTTGATCGGCACTCCTGACACTGGCACGTCAGATGATGTCACGTCTAAGGGAAGTCATGAGACGGTTATGGTCGTTAGTGTGGTAATGATGTGGATTAGAGCTTCATTAAGATTTAGACCTGCATTGAGGTCAAGGTCAAAGAGCAGATGGCATGAAACTTGATTAACTGGTTCTATTCGGTATTATTAGCATTAATAACAGGTTATAATCTTGCAGCTAAAGCCAGATTTTTGTTGCATTTTATTTTTCATGTGCTTAAAAATCTTAAATGGGTGCTTAAAGCAGTGGCAAAAAGTATCACTCCATGACTGTCATATTTTTATAACACATTTGCACAATGTACACCTATAATTAAAAATTTATAAAAAAATAAAACAAAATAAAATAACAAATAAATTTTATCTTGTGTATCTTAAATGTTTGAATTAAGATGTATAAAAAGACACATATTTCATTGTAGAATATGTCCAGGAAATAAAATAAAATGTTTCTTAATGGAGAAAAACAAAACACTAACTAAACATTAATAGAATAAAATACAATGCAAACAAAAATTAAAATACAATAAATTGCATAAATTAAGATATATAATAGGACACAGTACTATTTTTGGCAGAAAATGCCCAAGAAATAAAATAAAATACACAGCTAACAAAAATAAAATAAATCACTTGAATTAAGATATAAAGAAAGACACAATACTTTTTGAGTGCAGAAAATGTCCAAGAAAAAAAATTAATGATAACAAAATATAGCAAAACAATACACGAATAAAATTAAATAAAATTAAATTAAATAATATTTAAATTAAATACTTGAATTAAAATATATTAAAAAACATAGTCCTATTTTAATGCAAAATATGCTCAACAAAATAAAGAAACACAAAACACCAACAAAATATAAATAAAATACAATAAAAAACTAAAATTTTAACATAATTTTATTAAATAAAAAAATAAAACTATACATTTAAATTAAAACAGATAAAAAGGTTACCATTTCAGTGCAGAATGTCCAAAAAACATTCCAATTTTTTTTTGAAATGCTAATAAAATAAAGAAAAACAAAACACTAATTAAATAAAATACTTACAAAATATTGTTATAATTAAAAACAATACTATTTACAAACATTTAATATAATAAAAATAATATTGGAATTAATATAAATAAAAAAGACACTACTTGTTCAGTGCAGAAAATGTCCAAGAAATAAAATAAAATACTTGAATTAGACTATATAAAAAGACATGGTACTGTTTCAGTGTAAAATATGTCCAAGAAATAAAATAAAATAATTATAACACTACCAAAATAAAACAAAACATTAACAAAATATTTTAAAAATAAAACCCAATACTAACAAAAATAAAATTTAATTAAATAAAAAAACTAAATATATATTTGATTTAAAATAAAAAAAAATTTACTATTTCAGTGTAAAATATTTATAAATAAATATAATAAAATAAATAATAATAAACTAAAGCCATTTAAAATTAAATTAAATTAAATTACTAACAAGAATTAAATAAAATAAAATAATAACGGATTAGCCAAAAAATTATAAAAACAATAATAAAATTAAACAAAAATTTATTAAATTAAATTACTAACAAAAGTTAAATAAAATAAAATAAATAAAAATCTATATTTGAATTAAAATAAAAAAAACACTACTGTTTCAGTGCAGAATATGCAAGAAACAAATTGTTTAAAAATTCCAAAAAAAAAAAAACACTAACAAAATATAAATAAAATAAAATATGATAAAATAAACACACAACAGTTATTATTTTAAAATGTATACCATTTGTTTTAATACTGTGGTATTGTGTTTGTCTGGAAACACAAATGACTTAAAAACTGTCATATTTTATCACATTTAAGCTGTTTTTATATTTCTAAAAAGTCAAATTATTTACCATATTGTGCAAAATTAATACCAAAACAACCAAAATTAATAGATAATACATATTTGCTCAAAGTACACAATTCAGTGAGTGAATCAATGCAAAATCACTAATAAACAATATCTTGGTGCACAGTTTATTGCCAGTGAATTCCCCACTCTTTGTCACTTAGAAGAGTCTGGTTTGCTGATGAACTATCTGTCACATTACTAACTTCACTTCACAAATATTTGACTCAGTAGCCTAAACAATAACTCGGTCTATCACCAACACCTGATCACAATCAAAAAGTGTTTAAATACCGTCGTGTTGCTCAAACGTTACATCAGTATTTGTTCAAACTGGGGCATTTGTAAACACAGACAGGTCGCCATAGAAGTGTGTAGAAATATTATGAAGTTCGGTTTGGAAGGGTTTGCTGGTCATATCTAGATCACATTCTCAGACAATGTAGAGATACGCCACACACTGAGCTCATTTACATTCATAGAGTCTCTTTCTTGATTCAACGGTCAGCATATTTACTCAGTTCCCTGCATGTACTTTGATTTTCAGCTCAGTTTCTTTCTGTGACAAATCATGCCGTAGTTTATTCCATCTCTGAAACAACGCCTCTCGCTTCAGATGCAGGCTGTAAACTTGACGACTCAGCGAAAAACCAGCAGATGCCTCTCTGAAAGAACAGGAACTCGGTTGAAGTTTGAATTTGTCACTAGGCTGTGACCAGGGTTTGATCCCTACCTGACAGGAATACAATTTAGTATTGTGCAATGGTAAAAGGGCATATATTTGTTGCAATGTATGCTTGATTAGATAACTGAATCTGATAAATGCATACATTTCAATGAAAATTTTAATTGACTCATCATAGACTAATTGATAAAAATCAAAGTTAAAAAATAAATAAATAAATCCCTGATAAACCATGGTAGTGATTAAATTAAACCAAACTAAAAATAAAATAAAATAAAATTAAATAAAATTAAATTGAATTAAATGGCAAAAAATTTGGCAAAACAAAACACTATCTGTATATAGTGTATATATATAACAAAAATACTAATAAAAATACTAACAAAAATAAATGTACCAAAATGCAATTAAATTAAGTTAAAAAAAAAGTAAAACAAACAACTAACAAAAATACTAAAGAAAAAAAATGTATAAAAATCGAATCAAATTGCTAAAAATTAAGTTAAACAAATAACAAAAATAATGACAAAATTGCAAAAAAATTTAAATAAGTTAACCACTTTAACTCTGACGTCATCGACTTTCGCTTTAAGATTTAAAGGGCTAGCATTGCGCCAGACCCCCGTAAGTGGTTTGAAAGTGTAGAATCTATATTTTATGCACATATGAATCACTTTGGTTTTTATCCTACTGTACAAAAGTTATTTACACTTAAATACACAGTATTTTGGATACCCGAGCTAGGTATTTTACATTGGTTCATTTTCATATTTTTCATATGACAATGTACAAGTTATAGCTCAAATGAAAGCTCTTGCCGGTGCTTATATGGTTCTAACAATCATTTTTTTTAATTATATTCACATATCAAACAGTTGCTGAATGAATCACGGTGTTTCCATGGCGCAGAAATGAAAACAATAAATTTATGATCACTAAGCAGCCCCTGATAGCACAGACAGCTGTCATTTCTTACCTTATGCTGTGTGCTTTAGGGCCATTCTCCTCTGTTTTTGAGGTGATGTGCATAAGTAATCCTTTTTACATGTCTGATGTGGTCCAAACGTAGTGAATTATGTTTGATCAAACAAAAGAATAGTGAAATATGTAAACAATGATCAGTCCCTGTGGCTTGTACAGCACCTCTCATCAGTTGGAATACAATAACTTCTGCATAGATTATGGTAGAGACATTTTTCTTTTTCCTATGATTACAGACATGTGCAGGAACCACCAAAATTAATTACAGCATGCTAGACCACACAGTACCTAAAAGGTACACTTTCAAATTTGAGTTCATAAAAAAAAAAAAAAAATACAAAAAGCGCCTCTTTTTTTTAGATGTTTATTATAACACAGACAACATGTACAGTTATTTTAAACACTTTCAATAGTGTTTTATGAAACTTCAAAGGGTTTTCGTTAAAATTATACCAAATTTTTGCATTTACACCTCTGCATGTGGATTTGGGAAGCTTTTAAATTTGGGTAGGCAAAATCTAGGCGGAAATCTCAAAATAGCAGCAGAGTTTAACAGGTTAATAAAAAAGTAATCAAATTCAACTGCTAAAAATAAAGTAAAACAAAACACTGTCAAAAATACTAATATAAATTATTCAACTCAATAAAGTTCATTTCAACTGCTAAAAAATTACGTAAAGCAAAACACTAAAAAAATACCAATAAACTAAAATAAATATTACAAAAATGCAACTAAATTAAATAAAAAGAAAAATAAAGTAAAACGAAACACTATCAAACACTAATAAAATACTTATAAAATAAAAAAATCATTAAAATGCAACAATTAAATTGCTAAAAGTAAAACAAAACACTAACAAAAACAGTATTAAAATAAAATAAAATTAATTTAATTAAATAAAAATACAAAAAAATAAAAGTTAATAAAAATCTAAAAATAAAGTAAAAAAAAAACACTAACAAAAATACAAAATAAAATACTAACAATATATATATATATATATATATATATATATATATATATATATATATATATATATATATATATGTATATATATATATATATATATATATATATATATATATATATGTATGTATATATATGTATATATATATATATATATATATATATATATGTATGTATATATATGTATATATATATATATATATATATGTATGTATGTATGTATATATATGTATGTATGTATGTATATATATATATATATATATATATATATATATATATATATATATATATATATATATATATATATATATATATATATATATATATATATATATATATATATATGTGTATATATATATATATATATATATATATATCAATCAATCAATCAATCAATCAAGCCTTTATTTGTCACTACACTTTCGTATAGCGAAAATTGGACCCCCCAGACCATACACAAAACATCACAAACAACTTTTCAGGGGAGACAGATCTTAGGAGGTAGCATTTAGAAACGAAGAAAGATACATTTGGACAGTTAGGTTAAAAAACACCCCCTCAGCTTGCTCTTGATTAGGACAAAGTGAGAAAAGGGAGAAAAACAGCCCTATCTTAGCATAAGCACACCGGCAAGACACAACATAGACAGAGGGGATGGGAACAGGGGTAATGGAAAACAGTCCGTTGAGTGCGGGCAGCCAACTGGCTCAGCAGCCATTTCCGGCGCAAGTCACAGCCCCGCCCACGCCCCACGTGGGTAAAAGCACACGAAGGCGTTTGGATGGGGATCGGTGGTGAATGTTTATCTGTAGATATGTTTGTGTGTGTGTGTGAGCCTGCATAGTCCAGAGTCCTGCAGGTGTCCTTGACAGGGGCAGGAATTTCAGAGCGTCCGCTTATCTTGCTTATCCCAGGGAGTTGTTTACTTCCAGCCGAGGCCGTCTGGCAGGAGTAAGAGGAGAGCCGAAAAAAAGACAGTAAGATACTTCCACTTTAGGTCAATATCTGCCAATTTCACAGATATTTAATGTCCATCACTCGTCTCCCGATCTGGCCAAAATTTGTTGCAGAGCCGCTAGCTTCACCTCGATGGTTTCCAGTTTGCGGTCAAGGACCATAGTCTGATTCGCGACCCTACCCATCAGTGTTTCAATCAAGCCGGCCAGCCTAGTGGGGTTTTGAGCTGCGCTGACCGCTTTTATCAGTTTCCGATATCCCAGGGCCCCGCATAAGCCCATCAGCAGAAACCCTGTTATCAAAGTTCCGAATAGGTAGATATCTTTAATATCCTCCAGAGACAGAGCAGCTAGACAGAGGACTCTCCACTTCTCCCACCAGTCCATCACATATCCAGCTGCGAGCGTCCCCGCAGGACAGCTGGGTTCCCCGGAGCCCAGCGATCTCGTTGAGAAGATGGTGTCAATTGCATTCAGAGACCAGTTGATCAAATCCATAATTCCTTTTTCGTTTGGAAAGCAGGACAAGGAGAGCCTCAGAGATAGAATAAGACGAGACAAGACGTGCTGCAAGGAGAGATATGGGACGGAGCGGGAAGAAGAGCGACCGCCTTCGCCGAGAGCCAAAGAAGAAGAACGTATGACGTATATGAACGTATATGTATGTATGTATGTATGTATGTATATATATATAATACAATATATATATCAGAAATATTAGCCCCCCTTTGAATTTTTTTTGTTTTGTTTTTCGTATGATGATTTAACAGAGCAAAGACATTTTTTACAGTATGTCTGATAACATTTTTTCTTCTGGAGAAAGTCTCATTTGTTTTATTAAGCTGTATAGAAGTGTCTTGAAAAATATCCAGTAAAATATTATTTACTGTCATCATGCCAAAGGTAAAATAAATCAGTTATTAGAAATGAGTAATTTAAACTATTATGTTTAGAAATGTGTTGAAAAAAAATCTTCTCTCTGTTAAACAGAAATTGGGGAAAAAATAAATGGGGGGCTAAACATTCAGGGGAGGTAATAATTCTGTATTACTAACTACTGTATCTCTCCCCCTTAGTAGCATAGGATGTTACTCGTTACTAATGTATGTATGTATGTATGTATGTACATTGTACATGTAGATTAACTTTCAGTCAGCATTTATGACAAGTTTATGACTATGAAGTTCCCAAAAACATCCAACAACAAACAGAAATTAAAAACAATTAATTATTTGAACGTTCACTTTTGAATTAGTTTAATATGCCAGAGCAGAAAACCGTAATTGAAACGATGTGTCGATACTGCCCTGATATCAGCGTAAAGCCCAATTAGTTATTAATTTAAGTCAAATTAAAACTGCAATTCAAAGCGCTCGCTTTCCCCTTTTTTATTGATGTCATTACAAAGCCGTAAAAGACTTTTCTCATCAGGCAGTATCAGAAAACCCAATAAATTTAGATTACAGTAATCCACTTCATATGAAGCCCCAGCGCCTTTAATCTTGTAAGTTATTCTGTGGTTCTCTGTGTCAAAACGCCACAGAGCTTATTAAAGATCGAAGAGTTCAGAAAAGCCACCACATCTCACTTTATTATTCAAATTTTGAGGAAATTCATAAATAATTGAGTTTTTTTTAAGCCATGTAGGCTCAAAGGAAATGCAAATGTGTGTACGGTCGACAGCAGACACCAACTAGCATGAAGAAAGACGTCTGAGAATCGGTGTTTTCTGAATGACAATGATAGACGAGATTTCTATACAGGCTGTGATCATATTCTGCTCACAGATGTGCAAACACGACGGGTTCTGCATATCTCTGCCTGACAGTGCTTAATATCCTCCAGCACATGTGGGAGGCCTGTCAAGGTCATGTCTTCCCAAAGGTCAGTGTTGTGCGTGAAGTCAGCACTGTCTGAGAAGATGAATGGCTGCTGATGTGTATTCAAACTGCTGTAGACGCTATGAAAAATCTGGTCAAAATGTGACTGAAGCAGATGCATCAAGACCTGACTGCATCAACAAACACACGCAAACATGGTCTCCAGTTACGAGGCTTGTCCCATTTTCCTCATTTATTTTTGTTTCATTATGCAGGAGGGACCGTGTAGCTGCTCTGTATTTCTCAACTCTCAATAATTTACCAGCGTTCTTCTTCGCTCTCTCTCTCCGAAGAGACTCGACGCTAGAGTCAGTTTCAGTCACGCATCAAAAGCAATTCAGGTCAGCCATGTGGACAGAGCCTAAAAACACATGCGTGTTTGTTTGCCTTCTGAATTGTAGATAAATACGTGTGTGTGTGTGTGTGTGTGTGTGTGTGTGTGTGTGTGTGTGTAAAAGCAGAGGAAGTATAAATAAGAAGAGAAGATGGTGCACTTAAGGAGAGATAAATAGAAATAAATTGTTTTCTAATCCTAATTGTTAAATAGAAACATTGTTTTATTACTCTTGATTTAAGTTACATTAAATTAATATATATTAGCAAATAAATAAAAAAAAATAAAAAAGTAAATAAATAAATAAATGTAATGTCAGGATTTAGGGGTACTTGCTGTTAAAGTCAAAAGGTTTGTGCCAAAAAGTTTGTAAGGGTCCTTCTGAAGCCTAAAATGAAGAAGTTAGGATACAAGTTCATTAATAATAAAAATAATAATAATAATAAATAAAAAAAAGACTAAAAGGGGACCTATTATGCCACTCTTTGAAATATGTAAAATAGGTCTGTGGTGCTTAATGAGTGTGTATGTAAAGTTTAAGTTTAAAATACCTCAGAAATATTGAGTTATAGCCGGGGGGGCAATTTATAACGAGGTTTGGGAAAGATTGACCCCCCTAATTAACGCTTGATCCCCCCCTAAAGAACATCAAAACAAGATGTATGGGTGTCAGCCCTTTAATAGTAATAAAACTGCTTTCTCTGATCTTTAATCTATATCTGTAATATCTAGTCCCCCTATATTGGCTTATACCATTGTGAATGCATAATCGTGGTAATCATTGCTAGGAAAAATATCATTCAACAGCATGAAACTGGCAGTTCTAGAGCACCGATAGACATCAGAAGTATTGACAAAACATGCTTCTTGTAAAATAGGCTTTTATATTTGCATTAACCCTTAAAATAATTAGACACATAATTTGTATAGTTTGACCTACAGTAAACTCTAAAAAAGTCACTAAATGCCTCAAAAAACTGAAAACGTATACATTTTATTAATAAAGTAGATTTAATTTAAATGCATTCATGAATTTGATTTACTGCAGCATGTATAACCAAACTACTACTAAAAAAAGCCGACCACCCTGATCATCAATGTATAATACGCACACTGGTTATAGCTCTTTGAACCTTCTTTGATCCAACTTGTGCTGTTTTGATGACTGATGACAAAAGAGGGCGGAGCTACAAATGCCAAAAAGTGCCAGCATAGTGGTAGGTTCAAAAAACAGGAGTAACATCCTATGCTACTAAGTGAGAGAGATAGTCACTAATGAGCGGGGCTTTCCCTCTCTGATGACATGTAAAAAGGGAAAACTTCAATAAAAGGGTTTCTGCAGACAGTTTTTATAAAGTGTATGGAAAAATAGAACTAACTCATTTTTAGAGGCTGGATAAATTCCCAAACTGTTAACACAACTTTGTTTAAACTCTTTATAAAAGTGATTTCTGCATATTAAGTCCCCTTTATGTACATTTTGAAAGAAATCTTCTATGCTCACAAACGCTACATTTATTTATGTAAACAGTATAAAACAGCACTATTGCGGAATATTATTGTAATTTAAAATAGCTGCTTTCTACTATGATAGTAATTTAAAATAAGTGTCAAAACTGTTTATATCACTCTTATTATAAATGTTTTAAAATGTCTTCACTGTCATATTTTCACGTGACTTTAATGCATCTGTGCTAAATAAAAATAGTGTTATTATTATTTAATATATATTTTTTTTAAATTTCAAACAAAATGAGACAAAAATATTAATGTCTCATCTTGCACTTCTAAAGATTGTTGTCCAAAAAGATGCTCTCTAGATGCATGTAAATGTGCTAAAACATAATACTATCAGAAGCCAACTAGCAAGCAACAAGAAATAAACAACAACAAATAAATATCTAGCAGCTGTGATTGCAAGAAAATATACAGTACAGCAAACATATTTACAAAACAGATTGTATTTAAAAAGAGGGGGATTTTGAGAAAGAGTATGAACACTGCTTATGTTGAGGATTTATGGTCTACATGTGTCTATTTACAACACACAAAGTCCTACAAAATAAAAGACTCACTGTGAGACATGTGATCTTTCCATCATTGCAGGTTTTTACAGTGTAGTTTGACACTTAAAGGTTTAATAGCACATGTATCAACAACAGGAAAGAAAACGGCACTTATCAAGCCATTTAATAGGGTCTTTAAAAAGACCTGTGGTCCTCAAAGTCAGCAGTGAAACTTCCCTCAGACTAAAGTCCTGACATGAAAATGCAACAGCATGATCTCTATGGGTCGTTTGAAAGTAGTTCTGAGGAACTTGTCCCATGAAGCCACAGCAGTAATCTGTTAGTAAGCAAAAATCTACCAAACATTTATTGGCTGTGGGAGATGTTTAATTTCCATGGAGAGGTAAAGCCATCCACTTAATTAAACACCATCCGGCTTAAACATGCACATTGGCGTCACATCCCAGAATAAATGCCTGCATGAACACGTAGATCAAACAAAACTAACACAAGAACAAAAGAAAAATGAGATGGCCACGATAGCATCTCTGTATCAAAACGACCTGCATGACGTGAAGTCAAGAGTGATGCTTATCCATACATCTGCCAAGCTAACAGCGTGTGAACACACATACACAGACATTAAAACCCTAATGGACTAGGCCATGAAATATTATATTCACCAATCTCAAGTGAAGTGCTTCTGGGTCCTGACAGTACATCCCTAATGCCGCCGTCACATACAACAGCCCTTGAACTTTGCTACACCAGTGATCTCCGGTGAGGTTAGCCCAGTTCATTTAGCATGACGCTAAGGTACGCAATGACAGACTGTTGGCTGAATTTCACTAGTGATTTCGATGATAAGGCTGCTCAAAAATGGCAAGCTTAGAAACACTAACAGAACTAATTTGTAGGGTGTATGATTAGAAAGAATTCATTTGGCAACAGTAAAATAATTGACAATGCGGCTAATTAAAAACAAGAGCTTGATAATTGTCAACAAAATGTGACGGCCCTATAAAAAAAATGAAACAAGATAAAGCAATGAAGCGAGAGGGAATTTATTTCAGTGTCAAAGCTGCATGTTTTCCAAAACATCATTATTTCAGTCTTCAGTGTCACATGATCTTTCAGAAATGACTCCTACATGCTGATTTGCTGAACTTAGCTAGGCAAAAGCATTCAAGTCTGCATAAAATCTAAATTTTGCAATCAATATTTTTTTCTCATATGGACTATGTTTAACATGGACATCAGTAATCTAATTTGCCTTAACCTGAATAAGACAATAATATAATTAAAGTGCTTATATGAGGAGGCAACACGGAGGCTCAGTGGTTAGCACTTTCACCTCACAGCAAGAAGGTCGCTGCATGGTTTAAGTGCCAGCTGGACCAGTTGGCATTTCTGTGCATGTGAAGTTTGCATGCTCTCCTTGTGTTTGCGTGGATTATTTCAGGGTGCTCTGGGTTCCCTCGCATTTGCTGTGTAAAACATTTGCTGGATAAGTTGGCAGTTCATTCCACTGTGGTGGCTCCTGATGAACAAAGGACTAAGCCAGTGGTCACCAAACTTGTTCCTGGAGGGCTGGTGTCCTGCAGATTTTATCTCCAACCCTAATCAAACACACCTGAACAAGCTAATAAAAGTCTCACTAGGTATACTTGAAGCATCCAGGCAGGTGTGTTGAGGCAAGTTGGAGCTAAACCCTGCAGGGACACCGGCCCTCCAGGACCGAGATTGGTGACCCCTGGACTAAGCTGAGGGAAAATTAATAAATGAATGATGTTTACATGAGTTGCTTTTTGAATGTTTCATTCATGATTCTTTTTTACATGTTATAATGCATGGTTTGATTAATGGCATAGCATCACCTCACTATCCAGTGTTTCCTCTGGAGATTCATGTAATTTTGGGTGTTTTATTTAAAAGTTTTCAACTTTAATTCCATTGGAATAAAGTTTCACTTTCATTCAGGAACATTCATTCATTTCATTCATGCCCCCCTGACAAACTGATAAACTGGATACGAGTATGAAGTAAGGACTGGTGGAAGAGTGTTGTTTTTAATAGAATTTAATACAACATGCTGAATTGAAAAAAAAAACTTCTGTGGCCCTCTGGTGTCTCGTAAAGGTGTAGACAATAGTGTCAAAAAGTATATGTATGGAATATCCTGTCGCAAAATGTGGCGAAAAGTCCTTCATGATGGTAATTAATCCATCGCAGTTAATCCTGGAAAAAAAAAAAAAAACATTTGTTTTGATAATCTTCAATGAAGGTCTGACCATATTAGGGCTACCTGATATTTTGATATAGCATTGATATTGCACTGTGCGCACATGGAATAGTCACATTGCAGAATATGCAACATTGGGAAAATAATAGAATAGTAGATGTGTTTTAAGGCCTGTGACTGTGTGATTAACTGTGACTGTGACTGAAGATACACCATATACAGTATAGTCATTTCACATGTGATTATTCGATTTATGCCTGAATACAGCTAGACTTCCCGAAAACAATGAATTAATTTGTATTTCATTTGTATCTTTCCTCTACTGTAATTATAAATGCTTGTGTTTGGTTAATTACATTTTATGCAGACAAGATCATCCCAAATAATCTAATTTTATATATATATTTTCAAATAGAGCCATCTATTTAGTGAAAGTTTACCCAATATTGAAATATGTAGTTTTTTCCAATATCATGCAGTCCTAGACCATTTGCATCTGGGTTTGCCGTGACGGTCCTTCTGTTGACCCCAACTTTAGGACTTCCATAGCAACTGGATAATATTACCCTCCATTGTGGCTGCGAGATATTGAAAAAATCTAACATTGCAATATTTTTATATTCTGCAATATATATTGCGATATGAATGCAATTTCACTAGACAAGTTGGAAAACTATTTGGAAAGAATTTATCATTTTATAAAAATTTGGAAGCTTCTGTAGGAGAGTGCACATGTTTTAAATAATAGAAAATCTACAAATTACAAAATGCAATGAATGCAGATGTAAAAGCTTTATATCAGATGGAAACATGATTCCAATTCCAATGCAGCCAAATTTGTTGAATTGAAAGCATCCATAATTTAATCCATAATTAAATTGAAGACACTTTTTTTGCACAGTTTCCTGACGTGGTGGCGCAGTGGGTGGTACAATCGCCTCACAGCAAGAAGGTCACTTGTTCAAGCCTCGGGTGGGTCAGTTGGCATTTCTGTGTGGAGTTTGCATGTTCTCCCCGTGTTTGCGTGGGTTTCCTCCGGGTGCTCTGGTTTCCCCCACAAGTCCAAAGACATTTGGTATAGGTGAATTGGGTAAGCTAAATTGTCCCTAGTGTATGTGTGTAATTGAGTGCGTATGGGTGTTTTCTAGTGATTGGTTGCAGCTGGAAGGGCATCCGCTGTGTAAAATATATGCTGGATAAGTTGCCAGTTTGTTGCACTGTGGAGACCCCAGATTAATAAAGGGACTAAGCAGAAAAAAAATGAATGAATAAATGAATTCTGACTAAATGCAAAACAATTCAAACATGTCGATGACTCATCCTGCACTATACAGATATTTGTCCAATCAAAATGTGATGGTGCTATAAAAAAAGAATTAAGAGGAAGCAAGGCTCAAGCGGGAGCCTGTGGATGTTCATATCACTGTCGGTTGCATTAATGACTATCTGCTCGTTAGCGCTCAAGGTTTCAGTCACATAATTGTGAACGAGTGGCTCTGTAATGGACTGCATGGCTCTTTGAAAGCGCTCTCTTTCTTAGCTGCAGTGAGAGTGGGAGTTTTATCATCTAAAAGAGCAAAAGTTGTTGAATGAAAAACACTCGAGATCAGAGGCTGGTCGGGCTGAAAGCTGCGGTCAGGAATCTCTCGTATATTTGATGCCTCATAAAGCAGCTCTCTGGCCTTGACAATGTGAGAGCAGTACCAGTTCTCTCTCTCAATGTCATTGTGCATGGCTGCATGTGTTGAAAAAAAGATTAAGTTTAAAGCTGAAAAAGTCAAAGACACACTTCGACTTTCACTCTCTGATTACTAGTGTACATACTGTATAATCTGTATCAGTATACTGTACATGTCTAAATAACACACCATTAAATAATTTAACTTTTTATACCTTTACCAATATTTAATGTAGCTTTTATTTACTTTAACAAGTAGAAAGTGTGATCCTGTTTTAAAGGTTTTTTATTGTACTGTTAATGGCAAAATATAAAGTTCACAAATGCAAAATTAAATTAAGTTAAATGTAATTTCACCATTTATTATTAAAAATTTTTACTTTTATCACTTGATATGCACATTTTTGGCTGATATCGATAACCAATAATTTTTGTTTAATTTTTTTTTTTTTACATTAAACTACACAACAATACTACACAAAGATAGAACAGACTTTGAAAAAAATAAACCATGTGAGGAAACTGAAAAAGTCTGAACAACTTTGGCCCAGACAAGCAGTTCTGTATAATTACGTAATCTATCGGCTTAAATATATCGGCCTAATTTTGACATCGGACTGATAACGATAACATTAAAAATAGCATTTATCGACCGATAACGATATGGCCGCTGATATACCGTGCATCCCTACTTGATGGTTAAAACTTCATAATGAATTTTATTTCACATACTATTTTTTAAGAAATAAACTTTGCATTAGTAATCCCAAATTAGAGCAAAATAATATCAAATGTATTAATTTATTACAATTAATGGTTTAATTAATTAATTAATTAAAATGAACAAATAAATGAATGAAAAAAATAAATTAGGGAATGAGTGTTTATAATTACTTTAAAGCACAATGACATCAAAAGTGACTATAGAGTATTGCAACATTTCATCATAATAATAATATATAATATAATATAATTAACAATAACAAAATAATATAATACTTTCTACCATTAGTCACTCATATATGGTAATAGTTTTTTGTTTTTGTTTTTTGTAAAATAAATAAATAAATAATTAGAGAGATTATTTATTTATTTATTTTACAAAAAAACAACAATTTCATGCTGACTTCATTTTATTTTAACTTTACCCAAAGCCATACTAAATCAAGTGGGTAAAAGAAAAAAAAAAAGAAGAAAAGAAAAAAAAACAATAATGAACATATATTAATAACGACATCCTGTCTCTCATTTCTGATGCCCTTTCAAGCTCTTTCTTCTATATTCTCTTTTATTTGATCTCTGTTCTGCTCTACAAATGTTTAATCTATCATCTTTTGGTTGCTTCCATTTTCCCCATTGATCCTGTACTAACACGAGAAGACTTCAAGCATACAGGGACAGACATAAGGGTTTGTGTCTGTGTTAAAAATCAAAGATGATACTTTATCATGCAGTATTCATGACAGCTGACTGAACTTTGATGAATAAAACTCATGGAGAGGATATACGGACTTACACGTGCGTACGTATTGTGTGTGTGTGAGTATGTGTTGTATGTGTGTGGGAAGGTCAGGGCCCTGACAGGTCTCCTCATGTGCATTATGTACATCTATTTCTAGCAAGATGTGCTTCTGACCTTCCTTTCAAATGTTAACGCATAACTAGAAAAGCCTCAGGCTTAAACACACACACAGAAAGCGTTGTGTCTTAACATGTAGACGACCCAGGGACTGTTCTCTTGGAATGCAAGGCTACATACAGAGGCATCCACTAATGTTGCAAACCTTGGTCAACATGAGCAAAAAGGCTGAGAATTGTTTAAACTTCTGATCAAAATATTACCAACACTGTAAAAAAAAATGCTGGGTTCCACACAATTCATGTATTTCCAACACAAATTAAACAAGTTAAATTATTATAGTTTTTTTTTTTATTTAAGTTGATTGACCATAAAACAATTAAGTTGTCCGAAGAAAAACATCAATAATTCCCAAAAAAAGTTTAAGTTGATTCAGCTCATTTTACACAAGCAGGGTAAATAACCAGCAAATATATATATATATATATATATATATATATATATATATATATATATATATATATATATATATATATATATATATGCAAATTTTTTTTTTTATTGAAGCAAACTTTAATCTCATCAGAAAAAACAAAACAAAACAAAACAAAACAATTGCAAACACAGCACAGTTGTTAACCATCATGCATGCGATCACACAGGCGTGATCAGCCTTGGCTGGACCTGAAGCATATGATCACACCGGTGTGATCAGAACATTCAGAGAGCACGTCAACTGCTAAAATTCCAATCTGTTTGCATGCACAGGCACAAAAAACTCTCAATTTATCTGTGCTTTTAAACAAATAACATTTATTTTATATTTTAAACATTCAAACACAAACAACTACAAGTAAAACATACTATTTAAGTTTGTAAAATACACACAAATGTCTATGGAGATGGCAATAATAATTATTTTTCAGTATAACTGGACCATGTGCATTATTCACATAAAATACATACATTACTAGATTTTTTTTTTCTTTTGCTCCTCCAGATAAACAGTTGCTTGCCTTTATGTAATTCAGAAGAAAATTATGAATATACATGACGTAAATCCAGCAGCTTGAATCTCTGTGGTTGTTGCTAGAAGGGATACACCGTTAGGAAGTTACCTAGAAGTATCTTCAGCCGTATCCTATCTACAGTTCACCACACTGTGGGAGAGGGAGAAGTCTAGATGGGATACAGCTAAGGATACTCACGTGAATTTTTGTGACACTGTACAACAAATAACATTTTTACATTGCCGTGAGGCTTGGAATTAGGGTTGAGGTAGCGGTAGATGCTAACAAAATACAATTAATGTGTAATTTAATAAATAATATAAATGCTTCCTGTTAACTTCAGATCACACCTGTATCCCTTCTAGCAACAATGGTGGCGCCCATTGCCCGTCATATTACACATATTACGATCCTTAGTAGGATATTTAAAAGACAAAATATATGTTACATCAACATGTTTGAGAATCAGTATCAGAAATTTCACAATATAATCAGAAAATTTGTCAATATTTACAGAAAAAACCTAAATATTATATACACAGCACTAAAGGATTAAGAATGTGTTTTTAGGTGTAACAGCAGTTTGAACCTATGCCACCAGGGCCACAAAGGGATGGGATGTGAACTAATGAAATAAAGCACTATAATTCCTTCCTTAACCCTTAAAGACTTGTTAACAACCTTTATTATCATTGTAAACATGTTAAGTGTAATGAGGATTCCTTTTGTAAAGTAAAATTAAAGAAATAAAAGGCAACTAAAATTGAAGTACAAACATTCTTACAAAAATAAATAAATAAATAAATGAATAAATGAATAAAGCATTGTTTTAGCCTAAATATAAAGAGATGTACAGTGTTTGTTATTTTAAAGTGATAGGACTGACAGTCAATAAATATGCTTTTACATTTATGTTTTATTTACATTTTCTTTGTTGTTTGTATATTTTATTTATTTGGTTTCAGTTCATAAATCAATGGGGCTGGTGGATTGCATGGGTTAAAAGAATCACTTAATAAATATGTCGCAAATGTAACGCCTATAAATTCACTCACTCACTTTTCTTTGGCTTATTCCCTTTTTTATCACCCTTTGAATTCATTCATTCATTCTTTTTTTTTATGGCTTCTTCAAAAAGTTTTTTTAACCGCTAACTTATCCAGCATATGTTCTGTTTTTTTACACTGGAAGGCCAAACTCACTCAGCCATTCATCAGAATCGATAAAACCAAACAACAGTTTTGATCTGAACAAAAATAAAAATAAATTTATTAAAATAAAATTTGCCATTTGTAATCTGTTAGAGTTAAGATTCAGTCTAAAAAATTTATGTGCTTCTGTCTTTATCAATGTTAGGAGGAAGGTTAGAGTGAGCAAAAATGTACCCAAGAATCACAGCTGTAGAACTGTTGAAGTTTGTTTGGCCATGGAGGATCAAATAACATTAAAAAACTTTTATCATCATTTATTGTCTGAAAGTTTCAAAAGAAAACACTTTTATGCTCATGTTTTATATTAGGCAAAAGATTAATCCAAGCGCACATCTATTAGTGGAGAGAGCTGTACATAAATATATGTGGTTTGTGATTTTTTAGTACTGATGATGATACATTCAGGAATTTTCAAAAGCACACATTTTATAATCATACATTATCTGACAATTGTTTTCTTCTGACTTCCTTTTAAAACAATTAAACCTCAATACTGAACTGCAAACCACAGACCTGAGGTAGACAGGACTTCCTGTCAATGCATCAATGAACTCCAAATGTGAACTCTCACCTTATAAACATCTTATAGAGGTCAAAGGGGAAACATTTAACAACCTCATTTACTTTCACTGTAAAACAGGAGCAGACTGAAGAAGCACACACACTGCTGAATCCTAAATATAGACAGATGTCCGTAGTAATTGTGCTTCATCAGATGTCTCGCACTCAGCTCTCACACTGGGCGCCCTAATATGAGAAAAGTCAGACCTCATTTTGAGACATTCTTCAGCTGAATAAAATTAAACACTCCTGAGTCCAATCAGAACTGAACATAAACATTCCTTCCTATCGGTTCTCACATCATCCCGTCCAAAAATCAATTATGGAATGTGTGTCTTTTTTTATGAAAATATTTATCTTTCTCGCATGAATTCACTAAACAGCTGCAAGTTTGTGCAGCTTTTTTAAGGCAAAAAATGTACTTACTGTGCTAATTTTTTTTTCTGATTTGCAGTAGTATAATCTAAAGATGCACACAAGTTTTACCAACTAAAAAAAATCTGACTGAAAGGGAAATCATTGGTTCTAAAGGGCCATAAAATATTGGGGCAGCATAAATATGCAGCATATATTTCATGCACACAGCGTGGATAAATTACAACAGTTAATGTTAATATGTCAGCTGTGTGGAATGCTGGGTTGATCATATTACAGTTTTTGAGCCATGGATTGCATATTTTTCCATTATTTTTCAGAACAGGAAAAACAATTAATAAGAAAAACTGTCATTTTTATTACAAGAACACTTAAATGTAACAAAAATAAACAAGAGAACCTATGAAATATACAATTATTATTAATAAATACTTACTAATAACAACATTATTAATGACTAAACTGCAATAATAATTGATTATAAGAGAGCTTGAAATTGTATTACTAAAATGAGTTTTGCATGATCATGAGGCACTAGATTGAAGTAATGCTCCTGAATATTCAGATTTAAATCAGACAAATAAATTACATTTTAAAATATAGCCACATAAACAATAATTATATAGTATTTCTGATCAAATAATCACAGCCTTGGTGAGTAAAAGAGATTTCTTTCAAAAACATTTATGATAGCTTTTTAGTTGTTATTCAACCTGCTTTTTTGCTCCACATGGACAAGCAATAATATGTTTATATTTTACACAACTTTGGCTATTTAAATATAGTTTCTGTTATGCCAGTACAAGAAATCAAATTACATCAACAGACAACACAAGGCAAACCAAAACTGAGTCAGAGAGTACATGTAGACAAAGGAAACACTATAAATAAAATGGTGGGTTCCACACAATCAATTTGTGTTGGGTCAGCATGAAAGAATTAAGTAAACTTACCTGTTTTTACAAATTTAAGCGGATTGAACAAAACAATACATTTTCCCCACCCAAAAAAAAAAACCTCAAGAATTGTTGTTTCATCTGATTTAAAATAACTAGTTTGAACAAACAGCAAATGTCATTTTTTGAGTGAATGTTTCACAGTTTTTCTGGCTTTCGGGCGGTTGCATAACCCTCGCCATGGCTGACGCGGACGCACACCTCTCAAAAATATAACCACAAGTAGGAACATCGCGTAGCACAAGCTCGGCTAGGCTCGGCTGATTAGTCGGCTAGGTAGCAGTGACAAGTGTGGGCGTTGCTGAGTGCCACTAGCCCGATGGAGTCAGTGTTTACAGGTGTCGAGTCGCGTGAAGAAGCTCTAGATGAAAAGTTTTGTTTTGTGTTTACGTTATGATTCATGTTGTTGCACGTCCGCTGATTCCCGCCTCAAAATGAGCGAGTTTAGCTACAGTACTTGTAAATTAAGGTAGCGTTCAGAAAAAACAAAACAGAGGACTATAAAAACCTACTGCCAGCTAGAGTTTTGGAATTGTTATTCTGGAAGTTATTTTCGGAAGTGTTATGCACGCAGACTAAACAAAGAAGTATAAATCATTATTTAGTTTGCAACAATTCTGGTACCATGAAAGTAGCTCAGCTTTAAATCATTTTTGTTGCCATGGTATCTTACACTACACAACTAACTGTATGTTCTGGTTTAGAGATTTGATTTACACATATTTGATGCAATAAAGCCACTCTTCCCATTTCTCTTATTGCAAATTAATCACTATTTAGTAAAACACTTACAGGATTTTTAACCACTGAATGCGTAATCTATTTGACATAGGAAATGTAACTTTAATATCAGAGTTGAACTAATTAAATGAGTTTTATTTTACATAAAAACAATTTATCACAATTTCATATATACTTGTTACATTTACTTGCAATTTAATGCTGTTTTCCAGAAGATAAATGTTTAAAAAAAGATAAATAAGCTCATATTTCTGAGTCTCTGTATACCTTTACAGTACACATTATCAGCTATACAAACGAATTTCGCTTACACTATAAAGCAAGCAATTGTTATATACTGTAGCTCACCTCTTTCATTGTCAGCTCTTTTAATCTTGGTGTTCTTTGTATTATTAACCTTTGAATCTTTGCCTGTGGAATGCGCCGACTCTCTCGTGAGAAGTCAATCACACCATTGTAATGCTTCAAAGCACGTGATTGGCTGTTTGCTATTGATGTCCCGCATTCATGTGCACACACTTACAGTATGACAACCAACAAAGCCTGAATGCACTATATTTTGTTTTTGTCAACTCGAAACTAATCCTGAGTTTGCTAAGCCACCATCAAGGTACAGGCATCTGAGGTCCAGCCATTCAGTCCCATTTAGTTCCATTCATTCCGCCATACATTTGAACACTCACAGCAACATACTACACAGTACCACTTCCTGTTTAATTAATGTGGGATGTTTAGTGTTAAATCCAATTTACAACTTTTAGGAAGGTGTGACACTCACACTTCTATAACACCACAATGAGCATAAACCTTTAAATCCCACCTCAGTCAACACACACACACACACACACACACACACACACACACACACACACACACACACACACACACACACACACACACACACACACACACACACACACACACACACACACACACACACACACACACACACACACACACACAAAGCCTCAGTTCCATTTCCTCCAAACACAGACAAACCTCTAAAAATGTGCTAAAGATATTCAGCGATAGATATTCATCTCTCATCCTCCAAATCAGCTCTATCTGTCCCTCTCCATCCTGTGAGTAAAAATAGACACTTCCTTTCCTTTCTCACTTTTGCAAAACCGGCACTTTTGGTCTAGGTTTCCATGGCAGCCGAACTAGTGAGCTCAAGCAGATAGAGTAACGCTGGGACCCCGGTCCTTACAAATCGCTGATATCATCGGCCCGTAACCCCCCGGTCAAGCAAATCTGCATGATTGTTCTTTTATTCCTTTGTAGTCGAGCTGAGAGCGCTTTTACAGTTATTGCGTATTGATTATGATAACCTTTGGCAGGCCTGTATCATTCAAAGCCTCGGGCCTGAGTCAATCAATAGAACATTAGGATTCTCCAGCATGCCTGACTTTGACCAGATAGTATGTTGAAGAGCTCATACCACAGGCCGAGACATGCAGACTTGGCTTGTGTCATTTAGAATGGAACATGGAACATTTGGTGGATGAGTAAATGTTAAATTACCATTCTGATGTGCCTGCCAATGGCGAGTGACTTCTAACTATAGAACTGTATTTATATTGCTTCACTCTAATACAAGCATATCCAACACTTCCTTCTAACAGTTAACCTTATTTTTTGGCTGTTGTTTATTGTTGTCGTTCACTCCAATTATTCAGATTAAATAGAAAAATCACATTATTATAGAATTGTGAAATATTCCAGATAAATAAATGTATAACAACGTATAATAATGTATTGTGAAATTTCGTAAGTGGCACGGTGGCTCAGTGGTTAGCACTGTTACCTCCCAGCAAGAGGGTCACTGGTTCGAGTACCGACTGGGCCAGTTTGCAATTGTGTGTGGGGTTTGCATGGTCTCCATGTGTGCGCATTGGTAACCTCTGTGTACTCCAGTTTTCACCACAGTCCGAAGACATGCGCTAAGTTTTATAACCAAATTTCGAGAGGGTCACATGGCTGGTCTAGCATCAAATCACTAACCAACCAATCAGACGTATTCTAATGCATTTAAGAAGGGCTTCAAAATTTACCCCTAAGAAGTGGGACAGCACTACAGCACCTGCACACTACATTATATGTCATCGAAATCTCTTGCTTCATATGAGATCCGACAATCGTGACTGCTGTAGTTATTCTAGTTGCGCTATTTTTTAGTATTTATCTTCAGGAAATCACTAAAGGCATATAAAATGTTATCATGGCGATATAATGTGGCAATAAGCTCGTTACTATACTGTGCATTTAGAGTACACAGTGCCCATATTCATTTATATAAACACACCAAAAACAACATTGACATTGTAGCAGACACTGTAAAAAGGTCATTCCCAGCCACTAGACTTTTCTGACAAAGTATTCGAGTGTCATAGAGTGTCAGAATGTTGTGGGACTGCTATACAGGATGGCGAAACTTTGCGTTTTTTATTTTAGTTTTTTTATTTATTTTATAGGCATGATGCTACAACACAAACACAGTAATGAATATTTTAAAGCATGTGCTTGTATGTTGTAAAAAATTGTAATAATGACAAAAAATACTAATTTCTGGATCTCCTTCTGGGTGCAGCTATACTGGCATTGTGGCTGGTGTAGTTGGGAAATTGTTTTACCCCTTGGTTTTGAGTGTGGTCCTGAAAACTCTCAGTTCGAAGGAGTATCTACTCCTTTATCTTAGCCCTACGTCTTCAAGCTAAAGAGAATTGGGACACCCCTAACCCTTCACGTAAACGCGCAAAATGAAGGGTAGGGGTAAGGGGAAGGGCTAAAGGGTAAAACTGGAATTGGACCAAATAGTCCGCCCTCCTTACCTTTGTTATCCTCGTTTTTTTCGACAAAGCAATCTCAACACCTTCCACTTCTTCCTAAATCCAATAGCAGGGGAGTTCGAGACCTACCTGGGCTCAGCCTCCCCTCTCTCCGTCTTGTCTAAAAGGAGGGAGCCTTGGGCTCATGGATGCTTAGAGCTCTCTCCCGGGACAGCATGCCAATTATGCTTTTACTATTGACCTTATTCTTCGATGCGGAAGTGCACTCGTTTTTGCGATTGTTTTAGAACTTTCGATTTAGCTGCCTAAGGGACTAATGACTAGGAACAATACACGTCAGAAAACAGTCAAACTTGCTCTACAATCAAGAGTTTGCATGACTATACAGACAAAATAGAATAATATAAAAAGAAAATATCAGTTTGCAACATCAAGCAGCCGAAAAAGCTGTTTTTAACATATAAAATTAATAAAAGTAAATGAGTCTCGAGCCAAAATAACTAAAATGACTGTGCTCATTTGTAGATAAGGTGAATAAGGTGAATTCAAGCATTAGCTAAGTGTGAACTCTTAAATATGAATTGAAGAGCTAAACTGGCCGAGTGCGAGAGTGTACAGGTGTTTCTTAGCAATGGGTTGCATTTGCTGCGTAAAACATATAGCCAGAATAGTTGGTGGTTCATTCCTATGTGGCAACCCCTGATAAATAAGAAACTAAGCTGAAGGAAAATGAACAAAAGAATAAATGAATGAATGAATATTTTGTTCTTGAACTGTTTAGTTTGAATATTATTTAAAAAATAAATAAAATAATTTAAATAATGAAAATGATAATTACATGTTTAAATATTATTATTCAGTAACTCTATGGGCTATATAGTGCTTAAAAAGACACTGACATTACATACATTATGATAGATTGACTATTCTCATCACAAACCTCAAAATGATGTTTCAAAAGTAAATCAAACCAAACATTCACATAAAAAATGGTTTAATAATCATTGAAACTGATCCACCATGAACTAGTGGTAATGTCAGTATTGGCAGTTTGGTTATCATGCCAAACAGCCAAATTATATTACAAACTTATACTAGGGCATTTTTTATATATTTGCCGCCCAAAATGACCAATTATATGACAGCTTTTCTCAAAATTTGTGGCAGTATTTGCTTAAGTTTTGCTGTGAAAATACACAATTTTGTATTTGTCTAATCTCAAAAACTATTGGACTGGCATAATCCTTTTAAAATGACTGATGCAGATTATATTATTATTATTATTATCATCATAAAGTTATTATTATTTCATAGTTATTTTTATCATCATTATTATTTTTATTACAAATGTTTAATTACTTATAGGGATGCTCAAAATAATCGATTAACCGTTAACCGAAAGGGTGCGTTTGTAACCGATTAATGCTATCAGTTAAACGATTAAAAATATTCATTAAAAATATTATTTTCTATATTTTTAGTTTGGCTGCATAAGGGGCCGATTGAACAGCTACATTACCCATTCGAAAGATTCAGTCGTAGTTGTTTTTAATAGCGGGTTATAATCGCACCAAAACGTATTAAAAGGTAAGTGAATCATAACAGTGCAAGCTTTTCTGTAACCGTAGAGTGCTGTAGAGTGCTGTTTAACCCTTTGGCGTTACGTGCTGACTGACTGACTGACAGGTGCGCGATGCGTGAGGCCAGCAAACTCGACGAAACTTTCAGTTAAGATGAACATATAGTTATACTTTATTTATAGATAAAGGTATATGGTTCTGTATATAATCACTCTATCTTGCTGGAGTTTATAGCCGTTTCGCTTTACTTCAGGACGCATTAACACCGCTCTGAAGGTCTAATCGCTGTTTTAAGTTATCCAGAGCTGGATGAATGTACAAATCTTGAATATCACAATAGTATTAAATATTACAATTGTAACAACACAGACAGCAACACTTTTGCACAATCGATACCCAGCTGATTCAGCCGTTTCATAAGAGGACCGCGCTTCTCTTCTTTTTTCCTTGTCAACAAAGAAGCAAAATGGAAGAAGAATATTGCTGTTTAACAGACGTGTTGATGCCAAACCAGCGCGGATGTTGACCTGTATCTGCGTCATAAACGCAACAAATAGGCTTTACCTTTTATTTTACAGCTTATAAAGCATGTATGCACATTAATGCAATATCATATTTAAACAACAAAACTGTTTACAAAAAGTCAACATATGCGCGCGTTGTTGTTGTCTTTTTATCACGCAGCGCGTACTTGAACCGCGAGGGAGAGAGAGGAAACCATATAGCAAGACATAATCTTTAAAATAATGATTACTATTAAAAATGTAAAAAGGTTTTGTGATTCATAATAATAACAGCGGGGCATTAAATAAAGGCATATTTTCCGTGGAGCGGGCAATTTGAGGAAGTGCGATTTTTTTTTGACGAAAAAAAAAAAAACATGATTGGAAAAAAAACAGCCTATGCCGGTAATTAAAAAGAATCAGTCAGTATTTTCATTTTGCAATATAAATTAATTATTTAAGTGAAAATAATTTAAGGCAGTCCTATTTTTTTATTTATTTTATTGAGATTATTCTGCTCTTCTGTGCTAATCGCTGCAGGTGTGTGAAAATGCTCTGTTGTATTGTTCTATTATTAATATGCTAGCATATAAAAAATAAATCAGTATTTTAAATGCAATATTTAATGTGTCGGACACAAAATAGACACGTCAGTTTGTTTAATATAAAATTAATAGTAATCTGACCAGTTAACCATTAATAACCGATTAATGAGCGGTGGTTGTCGGTTAGCAAAATTAACATCCCTAATTACTTATTACATTTCTAATAACATTATTAAAAATCATCCAACTGCTGTGTAACACTATGCTCATTATCTTTTCTAACACTGATCATTCCTATATAACTTTTGGTCCAGTGTCAATTTTATTACTCGGTCATGAGTGTTGCATGCTTGTGGAATGAGAACAGTTATTTCAAACACTGCACATGGAGACGGTCGGTGTTCCCTCATTACTGCTAGACCGACTAGGTGCAATTTGTGATTCCCCAGCCCATTGTGTCATCCACTTCTGATCTCTCAGCCCCTCTGGAGAACACACTTCCAGCATGATGATGAAGCACGTGTCAAGGTCAGGGTGACGTGTTCTGGACGTCCTCCAGCGCCTCTCTAATCACCGAGGGCCAGCGGAGGCTCCTGGAGGCGTGCTTATCACAAAAAACATTTCCGCTCTCCTTCGCTCTGTGTCTGGCCATCTCGTTTCTGACAAATGTCTTTTCTCTTCTCGACTGACTGCTGAATGGATTTGTTACACAGCGGCCTACACAAAGAGAAGTATGCCAACAATCTTGCGTGTGATTTTTCACTTACAAAAGAACACTATGGTTGGTGTCATGGTACAGTGAGTGCATTAAATGCTAATGCTATTGTATTTTGTGTGAGACTGGAGGATTAGCGTACGTATGTGTTGTGGTGTTTACATTGTACTCAATGCATTTCCCGGACAGATGCGTGGTGTAAATGTGGCACAGTATCTAAAGATGTTTTTAACCTGTGCTGTGGTAGTAGATACTGCAGAGAATTTAGGGTTTGTAAGAATACACTGCTTTAGCTGTCAGCCTCTCTTATCTTTAGCTTCAAAAAGGCATTGTGTTTTTGTTAGGATATGAGAGGAAAAAGAATATTCCCACTAAGACTCGATGTTCCCTTAAACAAGGCTTTACCAGAAAACCACAAAATATATTTTGTCTTTGGATTTTTTTTCCAAGTAGTGGGTACCAAAGAAACACATTTCTTTTTATAACGAATAAAGTGTACACTAATATTATGCTTATACTAGTAAAAATTGGGGTAATAATTTTAACTGCTTTAAAATTAGTCTCTAATGACCTATAAAGCAGCATTTGAGTCCGTGCAATGAACAACCGTAAAATAAAATAAAAAATGAGATAACGTGACATTAACTGTATGTGTGAACTTTGTATACAGAAACAGTTTGGGGATATTTTTGTGTGACCAAGAGTCTGTATTTGAAACATTAAAATAGCTTTACACGGGAAAAAACGTTTACGATATGCCCACTAAAAAGAATACAGATACTGCTAGCTGTCATGTCCACTTTGGACATTAAAAGTCAAATCCTTGGCAAAAAGATAAAAGTGCCGACATGAACAAATAAAAGGATGCAGTAAGGAAGCTGGAAAACCATATTTAAATTGGAAAGGAGAACAAAAACCAGGGAAAAATCCACCGAAAGAGGTGAGTGGAAGAACCATATATGTGATGCAATCTCTCTCTCTCTCTAAATGCTCTGAGGAGCGCCAAACAGCACAAAAACAGTTAACCTATCAAAATAAACCAAATCTAAAAAATCATTGACTTCTGCTGTCTTCATTGTTTTAAAACCTTGACTTCCAATCTGACGTATACATTGAAAATGGTTATCCCATGCCTAATATAATGTTCTCAGTCCAAATGAAAAAAATCTTATTGCACAAAGTTTGAAAATATGGATTTTGGCTCTTTGTCTCAAGGCCTCATTTAATTGATCCACAAAAAAAACCAAAAAAAAACCGTGTTAAATACATTTTAAAAACAGCATGTTTTAACCGCTAATTATTGCTGCGATGACAAAGCTAAATATTCAGCATTATGACACCAAATCATTTAAGTATGTTTATGGTTATATATATATATATATATATATATATATATATATATATATATATATATATATATATATATATATATATATATATAAAATTACTACTATTTTTTTAATGTTCAAATTTTTATGTTTCATTAATATTTATGTTCTTTTGTTATGTTTTTTTTTTATTCTTCTGGAAACTAACTATAATATAAAAAAACAGATTAAAGTACTGTATGTACTGTAACTTATGAGATGTTACCGTTTAAAAATGTATACTATATTTTAGTCACAATATAATAATAATTAAATTTTCACTCGCTCGCAGTTTTGTGGAAACTGCAGACAAATGCCCAAAATCAGAAGTAAAGCGCTTATCATTCATGAGAGACAATCATGTAGTGTTTGTAAAATCCACAATCTGAGAAATGTGCCACTGATGTCCCAGGGTCATTTGGTCATTTCAGAAGTTTGTTGACAGATGGCACTCCGGTGTTCACGGCGACCTGAGTTTGATTCCTGCCTCAAGGTCCTATGCCAATCCTCCCCCACTCCTTGTTCCCCACGCTTTCCTGTCTATACTCTCTACTGTCCTATCAATTAAAGGTGAAACCCTCCCCCTCAACAAAATATAATAAAAAAACATGACATGACATTGGTGATGACCAACAGTACAGTCAATGAGAAACAAGATACGAGGCAGGAGAAAGTTCAGAGGGAGGAGGCACAGACCTGTAACAGATCATCAGCAAGCAATTGCACAGTCCTTCATTTACCTTTTTTTCCTCATCAGAAAATCCAACTACTTGGATTGCACGCAGCGGCAACTAAATTGTACACCAGATACTTGTGTATAGTGCAAGAAAAACAGTGATCTGATGACTTCAATAATTGTACAGTGCATTCCTGGCATAACCATAACAGCAAAAACAATCATCTGCCCGTGAGACGGTATAGTTTTACACTCTAAAACTTAGCAAGACACATAAAACCATTAATATGAGGGAAATCAGAATTGCCACATGGGTTGTATTTGCATTAGTGTATGTGAATGAGCGGAGTGTTGTTTAGTTTTTTCTTGGCATGCACAGGCCTTGAGCCTGAGGCAGATTCCATCCGCTCTGTAAATATATGTAAATGACTCATCCTATAGGGAGTTGGAGTGATTGGTTGGGCCGTCAGTGACCTGTCCTCTACAGTTAGGGATAAAGTTTTCAGACAAATTTCTGTTTGTGTATTCAAACGTTTAAACCGCTCAAAACCAGCAGACTGTAAAAGCACTTCAGCTCCTTCAGGGCTTACTTTAATGTCTGTGAGAGAAAAAAAAAATGGCTGATTTGTGCACCGTAGATGTGTGCTTTTTATAATTTAGAATACTGCTGACCCAACGAACCCTTATTAAATAAAGAAAAGCAAACTCTCTTTAAGAGGAAACAAGAGCTAAGCTGCATCAGTGCTTATCAAGCCCAACAAACACACACACATAATCAGGGCTTTAGTTAAACAAAAGAAGACAGTTAAATGATAGGCTGTGAACACTGAGGGTGGTATTCGAGCAGATGACAGCTCTTCCCGGAAAAGCTTCTTCAATTGACTGTTACTACGAGCAGTGACCATTACCATTGTGACCATTATAGCAGCATTTGCTGACTAGTGTTCTCACAGTCTTCTTTAGTCTTCCACAAATGAAATATTGTTTTATGTGTTTATTTTAAGGGCTATGCTTTAATTATAAGTGTTGAGGAACAAGGTTATAGTTTTGGATTTTTCATTAGTTTTAGTTTTTCTTTGGTTTTGACTTCTTGTTTTCAAATTCAGTTAGTTAGTTAGTTAGTTTTTAGAGTTCCTATATTTTAAAATTGCTTAGTTTTTGTTTAGTTTTACTAGTTTCAGTATTAGTTTTAGTCTTTTGTTTGCTGTTTTTTTTTTTAATTAGGATTTTTGTTAGGTGCAAAATTCAAACTAATTTAAATAAATATGGTTTAATAAAAACTCAAACAAAGATAAGCTTCATTTTTTAACACTATCATCTACCACTACAATCTACCCATCCTCAAATTTAAATACAACAGCCCACAAGATAGCAGCCTTAAGTAAAATAACTGACTGTGCAAAACTGCTTCTGAGGTTAGATACACAGTGTTGACAAGATCTGTAACGCAAACTGGATCTTTTGCGACAATCTTAGACAAGATTAGACTCAACATATCAAAAATATGTAGTAAGCAAACATAATTTCAGTCAGTTTAAACATCACAATGACCTGAAAAGTTTCTTACATTTACAACCTAACTGAAGCATGATTCACTTATTAAAATTCAATGACAACTTTCTGTTCTGAAATAGATGATTAGATCTTCTCATTTAAGCCCTCTGTCAACCCACGCTGCAGTTCAAGTTTAGTTGTTTGTGTTCGTTTCACTACTTCTCAAATCTGAATACTGTTCTAATAACTCAATAACTCAGTGTATATTGGTTTATTTCAAATCAGAAGGGGGTATCAGACATGTTAAAAAGTAAGTAGCTTGAGGATAAGTGTTAAACTTTAATGAAGACGAAAATCGTTTCAAATGATTCAGTTTGATTTGGTGAAATAGTTCAATTGGTTCACTTAGAAGATCGATTCGTTCGTGATTGCGATCACTAATACAAAAATAAAAAACTATTATTGGGCACAAATGTGTTAAATGAATACTTTCCAGTGTCTGCATGGGTCATATTTAATGTTGTCACTGTGCTAAAATGACTGGAGGAGGACCGGCTTGATCTGGCCAATGGCATCAGGATTACAGACTCTTAGGTGCCGTATGGTTCAAACACCTGGCAGCATGAAGTAAATAGATTTAATTCTAAAAAGTTTACAGTATGTATTAAATACATTTACAAAGACAAAAACAAAGGATGTTCTTGCAATAATTTTAGTTAGTTTTGTAGGTACACAATACAGTTACAGTTAGTTCTAGTTTAAAAAAAAAACTCGTTTTTATTTTTACTTCATTCATTTCTAATTTTGTTTTTTCGTTGGTTTACCTTGGTGAAGACAGTTGATGCACAGGCATGGTGGCTGAAATTCTGAAATGGTAAAGATTACAGGAATAGTTTACCCAAAACTGGGCAGTTTAACTAAACTGCCCTTTTTAAAAAAGCATTACTCTATACTGTGACCAAGTGCGATAACATGTAAGGTCAAATTTTCACATTGTTGCATTGGTGCAACTGTGGATCATTCAGGTCATTCAATGATATATCACGGCTAATTATACATTTTTGATTTAGTGCCTGATTCATATGAATTTGTACAATCTCATTAGTACAATTTAATACAATTTGCTCATTCCTAATGACGGTTGGGTTTAGGGGTGGGGATTAGTGCCACACCTCCTTTAAAACATCATACACTTTCATAAGACTGAACTCGTATGAATTCATAGAAAATAGCCACTAAACTGACAAAACATAAAATCGTCACCTTTCCTTGAGAGATCAGGCTGGGTTGTTTAGGTATCTGACTGGAACATTCACAATATTAATCAATCAGATTCAATTCACCACTCAATACCTGTTCATCCCCTGCTGTGCTTTATTAGCTGTGATGAAACACATGGCACAGATGATGAAACACAATGTTAAAGTGTGAATATGAAGAAGTCTATAGTCAATTATTTTAAAAGAAAGTGAGGAAAGATAAGTGAGAGGACCATATAGAGATCATGACAGTGAAGTTACAGGTGCAGTATTACAGGTGCCACTTTGTCTGACAATTCAGTTAAGACACAAAGCATTCCCTCATGCCCAGGCTCCTGTTAACGTTACTCACTCAGGCAAGCTCACATTTAGATCCCGTAAAATGGTTTGTTAATCACGGAACACACCAAGTTGACTACACAGGACTAACACTGACAAAAAAAGTCGTGCATCAGCTGAGTCTGGACCCGTTTGGACCAAAAAGGCCAGAGGAGAAATAGTCATGCCCAACTGAGCCTGGTTTCTCTAAAAGGTTTTTTTTATCCTTCACTTCCGTCAATTGCTGAAGTTTGTTTCTCACCACTGTTGCCACTGGCTTGCTTAGTTGAGACTTGAGGAGCTGCCCATAGATGGATTTGCTCTTTAGTGTTTGGACTTTCAGCAGTGAAATATAAACCCCACTGAACCGAAATAAACTGAACTTCAACTCTGAAAACTGGACTGACACAGTTTCAATTTACTAGCATGTCTATGTTTAGCTGCTTTGACACAATCTACATTGTAAAAGTGCTATAGAAATAAACATGAAATTAACTGAAAAAAGCTACACGTGAACACACCAAACAAACACCAGCTGACTGAAACAAGAATGTTTCTTGTGTGCCTGCGTGAGAGGATTTATCTACAGCCGCAGGTGGCAGTATTTATATTGTCATCCTACAAATGTAACTGGAACTAGTGCTGCACACATTCAAACTGTAACATACAAACTGTTAGCAAAGCATTTACATAAAATGTTCACAGTACACTTACAACAGATGGATTCAATCATGCAAATGTGTCTGAGAATCTGATAATCCATATTGTTTGCAAATAATTAAGATATTTAGGCTTATTTATGTTCCCTCTTGACTTACGTTGTTCACTTAATTCCGTCACTTCAGTTTTTGTTGTCACACTATGATTAGTCCCCAATCAGAGTGCTCTCTCACCGATGGCCAAAGAAGATTCTACATGCTGAATCGGGCAAACTCGCTCAGACTTGAAATCTGACATGAGATGATGTGTGAATCACACCAAAACAAATCAGCCTGAAAGATGCACACCAACAACCATCAGCTTGGTGTGTCCCAGACACTAGAGTTGAATGTCCCAATACAGTTTTACTTTGATTCTTCACCCAGAGAATACAGCATTTCTTTTCACAGCATTCCAACATCGTGACAGTACTAGTTTTTCATATTTTATGCTATTTGGATAAAATGTATCACTTAACATTATTAAATCACTCATAATCTTTAAATCAATGCAAAACCTGCTGTATGCTATTTGTTTTTCAGCATGCAAAGTCATTATAAGATTTGTTTTCAGTGTGATCAGAAAGAAGTCTAGACTGGGGTGCCCAATTTTTCATATTACAGGCTAAAAAAAAAAAAAAAAAACCTTCATTGAGGGCTGTGCGCCAAATATATACCAAACTGAATATATTTTATATGCCAAACTGTATTACATTAAATATGCTATGGGGAATTTCCTAATTTATTGGGTAATATTTAAAAAATAACTGGAAAACATAGAAGTAGAAAAAGATAAACAATCCCGTTTATTATACAATGCAATTCAATGCTGAATGCATTAGTCAAGCTACTCCTTCCTTTGCCTTGATATGCTCACCGATGACTTTGTACTTTGTCCAGTCAAGTGACAGTATTTACATTTTAAAAGACCGACACATTTACAACATTTCATTTCAGTTGGCTTTTTGTAGCTCAGCAATAAATAAAGAAACAAACGGTTGCTTTAAATTCAAAATCATTATCTCTTCGACAATACCTCAGATGGGATGGTGGGCCAAATTAAAGATTACCATGGGCCATCTTTGGACATCTCAGATCTAGACCCTTGGAATCTGTTTATATTTATTATCTTTTTATTAATAATTATAATAATATATATGAGCAATTCCGTGCAAATGTCAACCTTGCCATGAAAATTTTTTTCGTTTTTACCAAAATACGGAAACCATTTCTGGGTTTTTTGTGTAAGGAAGTATTTTACAGTACTTTAAAAATACTCAAAAATGTATCTGTCAATGTTTTCAAACTATTCAATTTGATTTACCAAAGTCACACAAATGGTAATTTCACATGCGTCACATCCATAACAGAGAGATGTCACATCCATAACGACACTTTTTCCTCAGAAATGTGAAAGTATTAAATAAAATAAAACCAAGCAATTTTGTTTTATAGAAAGCCGACTCTAATCCTTTTGATTAGCATTATTTATTTTGGGTTGTGCAGTTTAATTCACAGAATTTCTACAAAGTGTGTTGTATACTGTAAGCTCGCAGACTTTTTTTGTCACATCCATAACGCATGCTTATTTTCCTCATTTAAAGTACAAAACACGTTTACAGATTGATATTTTTCTGCTCCCATAACTCTGTGGCTAGTTGCTCTAGAAAATATAAATAAAATTTTTCAATATAAAGTTAACATATACTTTCTCTGTCAATTTTTGTGTTGAGTTTTTACTGCAAATGTCACATCCATAACGCTGGAATTGCTCATATATATATCTTGCAATTATCAATTAGTTACTTATTACTTTAAATCTAACAACAACCAGTCACTAAAATATTACAAATAACAAATCCTGAAACCAGATTGTCAGTCGGATATAGCAAAAGACTCGATGATCAAGCTAAATCCAAAAGTCTTATCTGAGCTTTACTTTCATGAATAAGCTAGTCCGACGTTTCTTCATCTAATAAACCCGAGCCATTATGAGACAGTGGGAAATGGAATTAGATTCCTCCGTCTCACCTATCGACCTTTCCATGCTGTGTTTTCTAGCATTCCAGCTTTATACGCTGATTAAGTGATCAGTCTCTTTCATACAGGACTCGGTTTCAATACGCCTCCGGGCTCTCCGCCAAATGCACCATCCGCCAACCCAACCCAACCTAACAATGACAACCATTCAATATTTACCTTCAGGCCCTGTTGGAACACGACCACTCAACTGTCAGTGTCACAGTCAAGACGGCCCGAGAGGAACAGCTTTAATCTTAAGCTAATTCTGCGGCTTAAAACTAGTATCAACCTTGATTGTGCCTTTGACACAGCTGTATAAACAGGAGCTTCCTAGGGCAGGAGAAAAGATAATTCAGAGCTCTTTGGCTCCCAGAAGCTTTGATACTGTGGACGTGAGGGTGTGTGCATTAGAAAAAAAGCACTGCATGTTTCATTCTACAGGAGAACAGAAGTACAGTATGAGTGGCTCTGCGTCTCACCTGAGCAGGAACAGAAGAGAAGTCAGATTACCAGGCTCTCCATCCTCCTCCTGCAAGCTGAAAAATTCTTCAGTTGTGCTGGGAGGTCGTATACTTGAGGAACCATGAGGGAGAGATACTGTAGAGAGCGAATAATATGGAAGAGAATATAAGTAAACTTTCCCTACTATTTCTGCAGTATACATATGTTATGCATTGACTTTCTCCTAGTATAAAATATGCTAAAATGTGATGTATATAACCAGCATTCCATTTAGAGATTTGGGGGGCCTAGGCGATTCCGGACAGAGGGCCCAAATGTTCTAAAATGCCCTTTTCGTACTTCCTTAATTTATTTTTAATTAATTTATTTAGCAGTTTTTTTCTTATATTACTCAATCTCCTTTTGTACATTTTGTGTTAATGCAAAATAATAACAACAACATCTTGTAAAACTTTTTACATGATTTGCTTTCCTCTTAGCCAGTGTCAGGACGTGGATGCACTGGGGTGTTGTCTTTGCTTAATTAAAGTGTTTACGAATAGATTACATCAAAGAACATTGAATAGAATTTGTTGAATGGGATAGCCCCTTGAGATGAATCATCTCATTTTCGAGGGGGTCCCTAAAAAACATCAGTAATCTTGACAAACTATACATCAATCTAAAGCTACAACAGTCAAGCAGCCATTGTAGCTTGTTGTTTTTTGATGGGAAGCTTATAAAAATGTATTTGCTACAGTTCTACAGAAAATGCTTATTAGATATGGAGAACATATTGTGATAAGACACACACGCATTCATTGCTGTACATCACGGTTTATTTTAAAGGTAAGAGTCCTCAGAACAATATCCCATCCAAGACATTTAGTCCACCAACACAATAGTGTTGAATTATGGATGGTTATTCATTTGTTTGTCACCGTTTCTTCTGAAGACCTGTTGTTTACATTGTTTACCATGTTACTTACGTGTGAAAATAACATCTTTACAGACAAAAGCAGGACAATGTCATAGCTTATAGTGTTACAAATAAAATACGACCACAAACTGAATAAAAAGTAAAAGTTATAATTACTAAAAACTAAAAGCAGTAGAGTGTTTTGACGTTCTGCAAATGCTATCTGTGTGAGCCACTTTTAGCCAGTACCTTTCTTTCTAGTAGGCAGGCATGGGACGATAACCATTTTCAAGGTATACTGCAGTTTGGAAAAGTCAAGGTTTTAAAACTGCCCAAATTTTCTGCTATACCATTCCTAAGGAATGTGTAGGATTTTTTATTTATGTTTTTTTTTTTTTTTTTAACTGTGAAGTACAACAGTATCTCTAGCAGAAAAGATCTCCAAAGATGTTGTTTTAAATTGTAATGAAATTTGTGTTTATGAAACTAATGAAGACAGGAGAAGTCAATGATTCATTTGAATTATTTAGCCTGACATGTTTACTGTTCCAAAATATTATAAGTGGTTCTCAAAATAAAATATACTGTGTTCAAAGGGGAACATGTTTTTAGTATTTTAGAGCAGTGATCACAATACCATGAAACTGTGATATTTTTATCCAAGGTTATCATACTATCAGAATCTTATTCCAGCCCATGCCTACCTTCTAGTTTGATTGATGGAGAATTTAGCCAATGGGTGCATGATCTTTCGAGAAATGGTGACGTTTATTTAATGAATTCACAACTAAAAATTACATAGAAACTATTTTTTTTTTTTTCAAAACTAAGTCTTTACTTAATTTGACTGCTGGACTGCTTCATGATTGAGGGTGAGGGACACATTTGCACAGATGTAATAAACATTAAGCTTTTTTTTTTTTTTTAAACCCTCATCATACAAAAGCATGATAGAAAATTATGCTATATATAATTTATAGGTATAATATATACTTTTAGGTATTTATTTGGGGGCCCTCGGATTTCCTGAGGCCCTAAGTGGCTGCTTACCTTGATTATGGGATAAATCCACCCGTATATAACAAAAGCAAACACTAAAGCATGCCATATACCAGAATGCAATATTCTTAAACATTCATTTAATTGTCAGAAATGAACCAGTTGTATTACATATGTAGTAGGGCTGAATGATAATAGAAACTTCTGACATTGTGATATTTGTTTTTGCTGCGATATATATCATGCGATTAGAATATTATTTCACCAGATGATTTGAAAAGCTCTATTTAGAAAGATTTCGCTCATTTAGATGTTCTGGGAGTATCAAGTATTTTTGTATACTTGATTGGTATTGGTATAAAACATAAGAAACTACAAACATATATTAATGCGACAGCGCAAAAACAAAAAACTAATTAAACAGTGCTTTATGCGAGTTATACAGCATTCAAGTACAGAAATTGAACAATCAAACCTAAAATAACATGGTTATCATTCGGTTTATTTCATGGCTGTCATTTAAAATTAAATAGTATTTAATAGTATATGTTAATCTTTAAAAAATAATGTAATCATGTGATGTGGCTATTGCACACATAGCGATATCGATGCTCAAATGATATATTGTTCAACTATAATATGTAGTAATATTTTCCTTGACTTCTCATTTGATTGGACCATACAAATTTCAAAAAGGCATAGAGGCATAAATATTTGGTTTACAAAGTCCACTCACTTTGGTTTACTACCACTCATAAAAACAACATGGGTCCTTAACAATATTTTTAACTCTACTAAAGAGACTTAAACAATAATAAATAGAATAGAAACATACACTAAACAAAACAAAACACTACAAAAGCCAAAAAAAAGACAAAAACAACAGAAACAAAGCAAAAAGAAAAAATAAACATTACTCATTAGCTAGTTTTAATGTATGACATTTAACAATCAGGCAAATGATCTTATGAACATGGATTTACATGTATGTATAGAAAACTATGCAAAAACATTCCCAACTTTTATATTGACTCATTGTTTAACGCTTCCCTCTCCATCCAAACTGAGTAAAACTTAAAGTTTTTTCAGGTAATCGGACAAGAACATTATAATATAACATACGACTACTGTTACTGTTACATATAGCATCCTGTTTTTACATAATAGATGTAAAACATACCACACAGTATACAGTGCGATACACAAAATAACAGTATTCTATTTCATTTCTTTGTGTTTTCAATCTCTCCCCGTGACACACACTGTAAAATCAGTCAAGCGGTGGAGGTAAAGTATTGCCTTACAGCAGGTATTCCCCGCTTTCTGCAGTACTTTAAGCTGTCACTCAGTGGACCGTGTGAAATGCTTGCTGGGAATTTTTTTTGTGGAAATGTGATACAATAGCAGTATCTGCGATATACACTTAAGAGGCTTCATTTAATCTTCATGCTGCAGACAGCAATTTGTAACATCACCAAGTCCGCATCACACTCACACCGGATACTACACTAAACGTACGTCTTTCTATCCTAGGAAGTGTTTATCTCTTCATTGTGTTGTCACTGCAGGCTATTCTGTTCTTCTGTTTGGGTTGAAGCGTTTAACATCATTTTATTTTCTTGTTGAAACCTGTTAGAGGGTCACAGGCACTGATGGTTCCGTTTCTCCGCTCTGAAATTGTCTGCATGTTATCAGATCATTTTGGACAAGCTTCTTAGCTTTTTTGTGTGCGAGCTGTAATGATGTCAGTGTTTACTGTCAAGTTTTTTTTTCTCCTCTTTCTCCCTCTCTTCCTGTCTCTCTGCTTTCTAATGACTCCAGAGACTCTTCTCTTGCCGTATCAAGAAAGCAGAATAAATGCAGCAGTTTGGAGAAAAGAGTAACTAAAAGACTTCTAACTGAACTGCATTTTTCAGTAGCACAAAAGAAGCTCAGCTGGAATAAGAATAGCACAGCTTCTCCAGTAACAAGCTAATTTTAAAGATGAGCTGTAAGATGTGACACAATGCTATAACTGCTGTCCTGACAGAATGCTAAAATGGCATGCTTAGAAGATATGATTTGTTTTTAGTTACACATTTACTAAACATGAACAGTGTACTTACTATACGTCAACACAATGACAGTACGGATGCAACGATTATCCGATTTCACTATTAACCGCGCTTTAATTCTTCATGGTTAATTAATCGTAAAGGCTTCTCAACACCGTGTTTCTGTTGCATAAAACGAAACTGCTGCGACTAAACGTTATACTAACGGTGTGCTAGGTCCAAGTACACCGAGGCTAATAAGCACACACACTAGAATAGGCTGAGACACCTAGCAGCAGCGGGCCGTTCACATACAGTATTGTGTCTGAGTTATAGGGAGTGACATACATGCAACTCAAATCTTCCAGACACCCCCAGTTGAAAACATCTCACACTGTAGTGGCTTTCAGTGCAATGTAAACAAAAGATCTGTTAGACGAATTATTAAAATGATTATGTATATATAAACACAGATGATAACAACTGTTAACTTAAATACTTAGCTAGCTATGTATATTTAGCTAGGATTTACATTAGAAAAATACTATGTTTTTATTTATTCTTATTTTTATTAATTTATTTACATATTTATTAATTGTTCTGTCATTTATTTTCAGTGTAAAATTATTACTTTTGTTTAAAATCAAAAACTTTTTTCACTGAAGTCCAGAGAGAAAATTGACTATTGTTTGGTTTTTGTTATTATATTTTGTGCTGTATTTAGTTACTGAGCAGCAATAAATAACACTTGAAAAATAAGGAGTTTTCATGTGATTTTCTAAACTACTAGTGTTTACAAATTAATGAATGCAGAATAATCACGATAACCACAACACCGTGATTATTCCTATAACAGTACAATCAAAACCTAATTGTTGCATCCCTAAATGACAGTGGACCTAATGCATTTTATACTAATCAATACATGATTAATATAATGATTAATGTATTCCCTATTTATTTATAATAAATAAATAAATAAATAAATACATAAATAAATAAATAAATAAATAAATAAATAAATAAATAAATAAACAATTGTGTATAATCAAATTAGGTTATTTAATGTGATTGTAAAGTAATCAATTAATTGAACTTTTTTTTTAATTGGTTAGAAAAACAAATATGTTAATTTGTTGACATTGAAAAATGAAGGTTTCTCCATCCAAGTATTGACTTCCTAATTATTCTGAAGTTAAACTTTGGTATTGTTTTATCTAAATACAAGTATGAACAAAACGGGATCTTTTGTGCCAATTAATTTTTTTTTTACATATTTATTTTAAACTTAGCAGAAAGATCGTCAATAGAATACAGAATAAAATATATAACATAAATAAATAATGAATGTTAAATAACATTATCTAAAGATGCACTAGGTGATTAGTACAAGCTGTGGGAAACTGGTTTAACAAGTCACACAATATAACAGTATTCCAACTTTAGCAGAACTCCAGCAAACGTGCTTTCAGCCTCACGGCAGAGTCTAAAATCTGGGCAGAAAACAGTGCTATCTTTGTTTTGTCTTGCCACATTCTAGTTTTATTGCACTTTTGATGTTGCTTCTGTTTTGCATCAGAAATATGCCTCAGGTATCTATAAATAATGTCTAGATATATAATCACGCCACTTCTATAATGGTAATTCATAATTGTTTTGGCTGTCGGAGCATTTGCCAACAGCAAATACTAGGCGCTTTCAGACAATGGCAAAGGTTCAAAATAACACTACATCCTATTTAAGAACTACATAATGCATTTTGGAAAATACCTGCAACAAAGGGCAAAAATTAACTCTGATTATATCTGTGCTGATGAAAAATTACAGTTCTGTATATGCTTGCTTATTACTGAAAAGGTATTAACTCACACTTAATGTGACATTTAAGTTTACATTTTCCCCGGCTTTTTGGTGATCCAGTGAATTAAGCTGTGTACAAATGATCATTTTCTTTTTTATATGAAACTTAATGGATGCAAAACAATATTCATTTGTTATTATTATTATTAAGGAATGGAAGAAGCCTGAAATCTCTTCACTGTATGTAAAACTAGGACTAAAAGTTACATGTTATAAATAGGATTAGATGAGCCACAACTAAAGCCATCACAAAAATACCCAAATTAGAACACAACTGTCACCGCAAATCAGATGAACTCTATAGTCATTTGAAATTAGTCTGAAAAACCATTGAGTTTAGGCCACACACCAACATGGTGACTATATTTGCCTATTATATAACCATTATAATCAACCCAAATTGTCTGCGACTGCACATAGAGTAGATTCAGTTTGAATTTAAAGACATGTTTGTGTTTATTCTAAATGCCATGATGACGACAACCTCACACAGTCCACAATACATGGCTGTGGGCACATGTGTCCTGTGTGTCTGCCCTATTCAACTAAATACAAGAGTAAAAGATATTCTTTGGTCAAAGACCAAACCAACCAAAGTCAATTTAATGTTTTTTTTAAAATAATTCTCCCAAAAATGAAAAACTGCTCCTTAGTCTATGAAAGATGTTCAATTTCTTGCTAACACCATTTGCTTTATTTCATAAGATAAATGTTAATTAGCTTTACCTACATATGTTTTTTTGTTAGCTGTTGACTTGCAAGTATGAAGCAGCATAGCCACAGAGCAAGTTTTTGTCTAAAAGATGTGTAAAAGACATAAAAAACATTCGCCTTGCTAAAAGATGGCTTATTTTGGGCTGACAGAAGTCTAAGAATAGTCCAAAAATAGATCAGTCATCAAACAGACCAATTAGACAGAACTCACCTGTGTAGTCATTCATTCCTGTCTATTTGATGAATAGTTACTTTTCAGATTATTGTAAGATATCTATTACATTTTCACTAACAGCCCAATTTTAGCCTTGTTTTAGCCAAGACATTTATGTTGAGGTTTATTAGATGTCTTTTAAATAAAAAAGCATGCCGAGTAGTTTAAACCAAAAACCAGCTTTAACGCTATTGGGGATGTTTTCATCCGCTCTGGGGTGATTTTGAGTGTTAATTTGGCCACAACTTTCTCTGTGTTTCAACAAATGAAATTATTTTTGGTGATAACTCTTCTTTTGACACATATTTCAAGAAAATGCTTTGAAACTTTTTTAAAAAAAATTCAACAATACACTCTGGGTAAATGTACCACCATTTTGTTATGTTGGTGGCAGTTTTTGCCCCATTGACTTCCATTATAATGGCATTTTTGATTGCAAATCCATGACAGAAAATAATCATGCATTCCTGACTGTTGCTGGTTTTCCCTGTTAGAAAGAGGTAATTTTTCAAAATTTTACGGTTGATCATCAGTTACAATGCAACAAAAGCTTAGTTTGTATATTAAAATAATATGGAATATAGTGTGTGCAAGTGTGTGTGTAAGAGAGACCTTTGCACACTTATCTTGACATGTTTGAGAAGATAAAAAAATAAGCAGCTCAGCTTTCAGAACATAGTAAACATAGTAAGTGTATTTATGCGCACACACACTATTATTTGCTCTCTCATTTCATAGAACTCCATCTAAAACAAAGACAAGTAACTGCACAGGCCTATCTAAAGGCTTAACAGTGCCAACTGGTGATTGACAGTAAAAAATTAAAAGTCTTACCTCTTCCATACATTGAAAAACACCAACAAAAAAAGAATAGATGATTGTTTGTTGTCATGCTTTTGCAATAAAATAAAAATGTCATTATAATGGAAGAGTAACACAATGAAAGAGTAGTCATTTTGAACAGAACACAAGGGTTAATGTTTTTACTGAAGAAAAGTCACTACTAGCATACTGAGATAAAAATAAATAAATAAATAAATAAATAAATCACCATTCACCACCTTGTCTTTGTTGTTGTTATTCTTATTATTATTATCAATCTTAATAATATTATTAATATATTATATATTGTTTTATTATTATCATTTCGAGTGAACTACCTTCAACAGGGATTAACTTCTGTAAAATTAAAGTTTTTATCCTTTGCTAAACACTTGCCGAAAACTGTTATAGAACAAAGGAGGAAACAGAAAATCATTTTGAGATCATTTTAACATTTATTGGCCTTGGCAAACTGAGTACAGAGGAGCAACTTTAATGAGATAACGATAAGCAAATGTTTGTTTAAGTGTAACAAGTTTGAGCATTAACCTCAGATCTGTCTCTTGTGTTAACGCCACAATCGGCTCCCAAACAGGCTCCAAACAACACGGTAAATCAAACAAGACATTACAATGATTAAAGTAGGTGTATTTAAAAGGCAATTGAACCCGCCACGCCTCATTTTCACATTTAAACAACAAGCCTCAGGTGAATCGCTGTTTACTCTTCATGCATTATGTATTAATTCATTCATTTTAGCAGTTACAGTTCTTTACAGGGAACCACGGAGCTTCAGTAGTGCTGCAAAAAATAGTCAATTTAGAAAGAAAGATGCATTTTATTGTCGAGGCAAAGTACGTAGTGATTATTTTTATTGTAGACAATAACAGTCAGTTTGCTCTACTTTGTCATCTCCAATGGCAGCCGAGTCATTTACACAATCAGTGTTTATGTTCGCAGCCGTGTTTATGTATCGAGGCAATTTATGCTCATAAAAGACTCTGTAAATATGAAACGCTCCAATTGTGGGTGTCTTTGGTCTGCATGCTGTACATTGCTTTGCATCAAAGGGACTGATTGTGTGCTGTAAACACATTAAAACATGAACAAACATGTTTCAATCAAAGCCAAACACATTTCTTTTTTTTTCATTGTGGTCTGTGTTTTTGCTAGGGAAAAACAACACTGATGTTGGCGTTCTAATATTTACCGCAAAACCGATCGGTTAAGCAGGATAAGCAAACACTGAGTCTGCCAATAACCCGTTTGAGGTCGTAAAGGAAAGTGCGCACGTTAACATGTAAGTGACAGCAGAATTAAGAGCAGTATGTCCATTAAAAGGGAAATGACATTGCGAGCCATCTATCGACAAAGTGCTTTAAAGCTTTGTAAGGAGGCAGTGGCGTAATTGAAAGCACTGTCCATTAAATGTATTGTGTCGTAATTAAATTATGCTTAATTAAGCCTTATTTTGATTTAGAGGACATCAGGTGGTCGTCTTGTGCTTTTAACTGCTATGAATAAACATATTTTCTTACCAGAAGAAAAACAGGAATCTATTTAAGGCATCTTCTGTGCATAATATACCTTGCGGATGTGGACTCAAGGAGCTTACGTCTTTTACCTAAGGCCTGTCTCACCTGAGGCAACACTGCAGGCAGGAAGAAACAGCAGAAGAGGATGTTAAACAGCATGAAAAGAGGTGGTGGTGTGAATGGTTGGCTTTAAATAATGTGTCCTTGAAATATACATGCAAAAGAGAGTACATGTTCACATGTCTTTTTGCACCATTCAGTAAAACATCCGATTTGTAAGATTCATTCATTTTGAAAATCACACTTATGGACTTCTAGGCTTTTGGTTCATATCGAATCATTTGAGTCTGTTGTTTGCAAATGGATTGCACAAGTGGCTTTGCATAATATTTAATACAGATCGCAAACTCAATTAATTAAAAAGATTAACAGTGTGGTCCAAATGATGGGGCTTTGTTATTTTGTTTTTCAGCAGAACGCTTCGGTATCTGCAGGCTGATCGACTACTGTATAAATATTTAAAAGATTTTAAGAATCAATCTAGTTAAGTATAACATGTTTAAACAAAACCAAAATTATAGTTTGGAGAAATTAACTAGTGACTTTCTTCTTCTTTTTTACTTATAAAATAATCAGTAATATTAAACAACACTAAGATCAACTTTATCAAAAATGTCTAATAATATAAAATGTTTCCACACCACTAAGTCAGCATATTAAAATAATGCTGTATTCAGAATTAGCATAATTTCAAGATGACTGCATGGCACAGCGGTAACATGGTACAAGCTGTAGTTCTCCAATATTTCCAGTTTCAGTTTCAGGCATGGTCAAGAGAATCTGCTGCATTTCAAACCGAGCATCAGAATGGGGGAAAAAAAATGACTGATTTGAATGACTTCGAACGTGGCATGGTTGTAGGGGCCAAACGGACTGGTTTAAGTATTTCAGAAACTGCTGATCTACTGGGATTTTCAGGCACAACCATCTCTAGGGTTGGTCCAAAAAATAGAAAATATCCAGTGAGCGGCAGTTGTGAGTACAATTGCCTTGTTAATGCCAGAGGTCAGTGGAGAATGGCCTTACTGGTTCGAGCTGGTAGAAAGGCAACAGTAACTCAAATAACCATTCATTACAACTGAACCGATGTATGCAGAGGAGCATCTCTGAATGCACAACACGTCCAACCTTGAGGCGGATGGGCTACAGTAGCAGAAGACCACACTGGGTGTAACTCTTGTCAGGTACGAACAAGAAACTGAGGCTACAATTCGCACAGACTCACCAAAATTAGACAATAGAAAATCGGAGAAACGTTGCCTGGTCTGACGAGTCTCGATTTCTGCTGCTACATTTCGATGATAGGGTCAGAATTTTGCATCAACAACATTAAAGCATGGATCCATTCAGCTTTGTATAAACGGTTCAGGTTGGTGGTGGTCATATAATGGTGTGGGGGATATTTTCTTGGCCCACTTTGGGCCCATTAGTACCAGTTGAGCATTGTGTCAACACTACAGCCTACCTGAGTATTGTTGCTGACCATGTCCATCCCTTCATGACCATAGTGTACCCATCATCTAATGGCTATCTCCAGCAGGAGATCGCATCATGTCAAAGCGTGAATCATCTCAGACTGGTTTCTTAAACATGACAATGAGTTCTCTGTACTCAAATGGGCTTTACAGTCACCAGATCTCAATCCAGTAGAGTACCTTTGGGATGTGGTGGAATGGAAGATTCGTCTTATAGATGTACATCCGACAAATTTGCAGCAACTGTGTGATGCTATCATGTCAATATGGACCAAAATCTCTGAGGAATATTTCCAATACCTTGTTGAATCTTCGCCACAAAGTATTAAGGCAGTTCTGAAGGTAAAAGAGGGTCCAACCCGGTACTAGTAAGGTGTACCTAATAAAGTGGCTGGTGAGTGTATCAGAAGCATCTTAAAAATCTAAAACCAAAATATTGCTCAAAGCACACCTACAATAGCAATTCATACTGAATGCAGTCTTTATGTTAAGAAGGTGAAGACAAATGGAAGCAGAAGAAAATGAAGTTCAATACAGAGCTGCCTCGCAAAAACTCAAGATCATATCTATAATATATGGCTCTTTGGGGTTAACCAATGAGCTCCATTGTATGTGAGAAGTGTGTACCTGAGGTTTAGTATTATGTCCGCACATACATCAGCACTGTAGAAGTGTTTGCACGGGATTTGACACACAAAAGCCCCGATGACATCATATCCGTGCTTGAGCTGGAGCACAAAAGTAGAGTCTAACACTCAGTCGGCCATTAACATTACGGAGAGTGCTGAAAGATGGAAAGTGTGTGTGCAACTCAAAAGGAATGCGATTCCATTGTCGCACTATATTTATGCACCTAAATTACTCCAACTTTCCTTCTAACGTGACAGCATTAAGCGTCGCTCCCAGAGTGAATGTCCGACACACGGGATTGTGTCAACAAATTTGGAGCAGCGTGAATTATAATCAGCATATCAGCCCCTACAGAGTCTTTCTCATGTCTACAGGGTGGAATAAAATCTCGACAAGTGTTTAATTACATTATTCCTTCCCCTCCGTTCTAATCCATGTAATCTCCCGTCTCTCCTACTCTTTCTCTTATCCAGGAACTTTGATGTTACCCGCACGTACACCCCAGATACCCTTAAGCCCTGGTGGCCGAGGACCAGAAAGCGTCTGATGGCGTGCCTGATTGCTGCGGATTCTGCCAAACGTCTGATTACATCTGCCCAGCGCCGCCTCCCGAAAGGAAGCCATCAGGAAGTGTGGGGTCTTGCGAATGTGGCTACCATATGGCGCTGATTGTATTGCCGCTGACACAGAGGGCGGTGGATGGATGTGATTGGATAATGATGGGGATCGGCCATGTGTGGATGTGATTCTGAGAGATCAGCCGAGACAAAGATTTGAGAGGTCGAAGAGAAAGAAGTACTGGAGAGAAGATTGGATTAGAGATCAAGGCATATGAAAACATCTGTCACATGCTGGAAAAAAATAAATAAATTCTTAGGTTCTTAAGTCTTGTTTATATCAAGATTAGACATCGGTCACAGGTGATCTGACTTGAAGAGGGCAGCAGGTGTAAACATTCCTACTTGAATGTAGGAAAAAAAAAATCAGCCACATTTGCTAAGTGTAAACGTTAATCCGTTCTGATGCACATCCTGGAGAACATCAAATTACTGGCTACTTGTGATACAAGTAATAATTCCACCAAAACATGAGTTTTAAACTTTTCCAGCTGTGCGCAGCTCTAAAAGAAAACAAGCATCCAATCAAACTCTTGGACAGCTTCCATACTTATACGTGCTCAAGACTTCAGAGAATATCTCCGGTTTTCCAACTTCCGAATGAAGAAATAAAGTTGATAATAAACTGATATATGCAAAGTACACTACCAGACAAAAATAATAGAATGTTTTAAACTCAAAAGGTAACAATTTATTAAGTTATCAAAAATCAAACATGTATAAGAGAATACTTATTCATCATTATGTGATCATTTTTATCTTAATTATTTATTTAATTATTTATTTATTGTTATTTTTCAGGTGGCATGGGCATGAACATTTGGTCTCTGTCATCACAGGCCAACAAATAGAATGCATGAAAAAGCGTATTATGATTTTACAGTAGATTTTTTTTAAATAGTTTTTGGAGAGAAAGAGTAGACACTGGATGAGGACGAATATTTTAGTGTTCATGTGTTGAGTGCCCATTAAATAATAATATATTTGTGTAATATAGTACATAAAATTGCAAAAATATTGTAAATTAATATCTTACTTAAGATTCAAAGTGTATTAATATAATTTTGTAGATATGGAATATTTTACCTTAAAAAATCTGTTACTCACAACATACTCATTTGGCAAGTTAAAATTAGCATTTTGATAAAATTAAAGTAAATTCAAATTAAATGAAAATAATATTCAAATATTAAATTAAATTATATTAAAAAATAACATTAAGTTAAGCTAAATCAAAATAAAAAAATAAAAAATAATAAAAATAATATATATATATATATATATATATATATATATATATATATATATATATATATATATATATATATATATATATATATATAATTAAATTAAAATTTAAATTAAATTTAAATAAAAAAATATAATATAAAATTAAAATATAAAAAATTATATAAATATAAAATTCAATATTTTTAGATAAGAATAAAACCAAAAAAATGTAATCTTGATATCAAGCATAATAGGTCCATAACACATATTAGATTAAATAAACTATGGATGGTTACAGTATCACTAATCTTTGATGCGAGTCCTCAAACCCCACATTCAAAATAGAAAAACCTCTGATGATTACAAACGTGATGTGCAGGACTGAAATCAGGTGCACACACGCACACAGACTAACAAAATCTATCCATCCAAATCTGCAATGAATATCCATTGTATTTCAGTATTTTACTAGCCTTTTATTGGAAGAGTCAAAACTCTCCCTTGCATCAAACTGATTGAACGAATCCAACAACATTTTCACAGATGCCGAAATGCCCAAAGCGATCGCAGTCTGCTAATAAAACAGCAGAATCTGCTTTTTCAGAAGCCGCATCGGAGTACGAGAGAACAGGCATACACATTTGTAATCAAAGTAAAAGTCTATAAAGCTAAAAACGCAAGATGAAATGAAAGAGAGAAAAGGAAAACGCAAAGACAGACACTGTAAAATGTTGCAGACCAGACAGACGTCAAGTTCATCTCTCCTCGGCTCCCCCACCCCTTTTCTTTCCTCAATTTTATGACTTTAATTGCAGCTATTTAATAATTTTCAAACTATTTTGCCTGGAGGCAGAACCACCCATAAATCACCATCTGAGCGCGAGCGGAACATTCTTTCTCTTTCACCTCCCTTGTTCCTCCTTTTATCACCTTCTTTTTCTCTCTCTCTGTAGCTTCAACTGACTGTCACATGTCTGTCTTCCTGAGCTTCATATATACGTATGTCTTCATGTTCTTTTCTCTGTGGGTCTACACCGATATATATAGAAACAGATATCAGCTAACGTTCTCTTCCACTTTCCACTCATCCATTCTTCTGTCAGATTTCCTTTAAATCACTCCAAACCATCCAATCTTCCTCTCTGTCAAAAACCTGAGGGGTACAATGGCAGGTGAACTGAGCCAACAGTATATGCATGTACATGTGCGAATGTCTCACAAGTGTGGAACATGGGAAAAAAATCTTATATGACAGAATAAGCTGCCAATACGTTTTAGAGCAGCTAAAATAACTAACTAAATAAGATAAATTGAAACATGCAATATATATTAAAAACTACATTCAAGTACAGAAAAATGAGCAGCCTGAGGAAGTTACCATGATAACCGGTGAGTGAACTGTCTTGCCTTAAAGGGTCCTAAGCTGGCATGACAAGATAAAAGCCAGCTATGTCTCAATGCGCTCTATTGTTGACAAGTAGGATTGCAAACCACAGTGCATTCTATTAATAGTTATTGTGCCGATACCACAATAAAATCCTCCTATCGAGTTTCCTGTGATACTTGCGTCATAACACTGTAACTGATACAGTGCAAAACAAACCAACCTAATTACAAAAAAGTCCAGAGCTCCAGACGGGGACTAATTGGTCACATTTAGCACCTTTTTTGTTACTGGTTGAATCTTACCAATTTGCCTAATTAAAAAGCATCGCCTTTGAGAAGTATTAAAAGCCATGCTTGGAACTTGATATCAAACGAGTCACATGGAACATTTATGAGCATGTCTGAATAAAGTCTAGGGCTGCTGCTAGCAATTATTTTAATATTTATCACTGTAATAGATCGATTAATTAGATAATCTGATATTTCTTTAATTCCACCAGAAATTACATTAACTAATAGTATAACTGCAGGATTAAAAACAAGCTGCACAATGCTTAATTACAATATCGAATTAATGCTACCTAATATCTAATAGCTAATCAAATAAATACATTAAAAAAGTCTATTTTTGCAAAGATTAATATTTATATTAGTAATATTTAGTAAATAATAAATATTTATTAATATTTAGATTAGTATTTTTAGTCATTTCCAAAATGCATTGTACCATCAATTGAGATTTAGACTAATAATTTTTTAATAGATACAACATGCCAAATAAATGAATCTAATAGTACACTGAAAAAAATGCTGTCTGCAAAATTGTTGCAAACAATTTATTTGTGTTGAATTTAAACAAACAAATTACATTTAGTATTGTTTAACATAATTTGTTTGTTTAAATTCAGCCCAGATAAATTGTTTACAAGCCCTTAACTTAATTTTTTTTTAGTAAATCCAAGGAATCATTTTTGAATGATTTTTTTCATTGTACATTAAAAACATTGTGAGGTATTTAAATAAACTAACAAGAGAACATTATGTTGGTTTTATGTAACTGTACAAAATATATTTTTTTATTGAAATAAAATAAATAAAAGCTTTATAACTTTGTACATTAGACCGTAATGTTAGCGTTTAGCCTCAATGCAACAATGCCGTTTAGCCTCAAATGCCTAATATGGATTTTATTTTTTTACTATAAAAATATAAATATGCATAAAGCTCTCACCGGAAGTTCATCACTGGATGAAAAACAGTAGCTGTGCAATTAGTCTATTAATTCCTTCTTTTTTTCCCCTTTTTTTAGCAATTCGATGCAAAGTCCATTTAATAAATATATGTAAAATATACTGTAAAAGTAAATATACTGCGTAAATGTAAATGTAAATATACTGCGAAATTCTGTTGTACGGCAATGCGAAAAGGGGCAGGATTAAATAAGAAGATTAAACATTTAAAAAGGCAAGCGATTGATCCATGTTTCTGTACAGAGAGGTCATGATTTGATATCTAATTGGTCTCACGCAATCACATGATGCGATTTCGCAGGTCAGAGTTCACCAAGCTTGATCTTTCCAAAGAAGCAAACTCTGAAACTTGTCCCACGAGCTTGCGTTTCCGGTCTGTTGCATTGCTTGCATATGAATGGAAGCCTATGAGAGAATATTCCAGTGTGACCGCAGCTTAATAGTCTCTAGTAGTCTTGAACACCTTAATTAGTTGTATCAGCTGCACTTGATTAGGGTTGGAGCAAAACTGTGCAGAGCTGTGGTCCTCCAGGAATAGAGTTTGAGACATATAATTCAAAGCATCATAACAGTCTTGTGAAAAGGGTCCACTAATTCAGCATATATTCATTATTCCATTCAGTTCAATTCATGTTTATTTCTATAGCGCTTTTACAATGATTATGTCAAAGCAGCTTATCATAAAAGTTCTGGTAAATTGAAATTGAATTGTGTCAGTCCAGTTTTCAGAATTAAAGTTCAGTTTAGTGTGGTTTAAGTTGTTCTGCTGAAAGTCCAAACAATGAGAAGCAAATCGATTAATGCAATTCAATAAATTTCATCAATTTGAAATTGATGTTTTAACACACATTCCTTAAAGTGACTAAAGGAGTCAGTAATGGAATCATTAAAGAACCAGAAGCATTAATAGGAGCCCAAACCTGAATCATTAAAGGGATACAAAAGACAAAAAGCCTTTTTTTTATATTAGTCAACAAAATGTATTGTTTGTGCCCTAAATCTTACAAATAATTTCTTTCCTATATAGACATATTGCAACTCAAGACATCAAAAACGTAACTATGAAGCTATTAGCTATGAAGACAAAAGAATAGCTAATGGAAAACTGGCACAACCTGTTAGGACAACACGCTCTAAATAAAGTCTGTGCATCAGTCTAACAGAAAAGCCACCTATACACACAAACACACACACACACACACACACACACACACACACACACACACACACACACACACACACACACACACACACACACACACACACACACACACACACACACACACACACACACACACACACACACACACACACACACACACACACAGAAACAATGAGGCAGAATAAACGAGTGTCAGGCTTTTATGAGCTGTCCAGCTTTTGTTCCATCTCCATCTATTTCTGTCACACATGTAGAGCCTTTCTGTCACTCTCTCTCAATTTCATTTAGAGAAGTAAACGAGCAAAAACACAATGAGTTTCTCGTCTGCAGTTTGTTTTCTCAGTTTCAGCAAAACAGACTAGAGGGCAGCAGCATCTGTGAGTCTTAGCTGAGTTAACTTGTTCAGACCTGTCTAGAGATAAACACCCTGGTTTAAACAGTCTGTAAATAAACTCATTTGCATATGCATTCATTTCATTTCCTCGAATCATTCTTTACAGGTATGACTGATACTTACTGGTAGTTCTAATCCAAAGTTTAACAAGGTCAGTCTCGTTAGTAACAATAACAATACTGGTGGCGTAATTAAGTGGTTTTTGGATTTTCTAAAAAGGAATAGATTATTAAATAGATTTTAACACTTGAGAAGATTATGCTACAAATTATCAGATGTTGGTATATAGGGTTGTCTTAGTATTGTTAAAAAAAATACTGTAATTTTTATTAATTGTTGAACTTTCTTATTGTTAAATTTATCAATTCATTTAGTACTATTTTGGAATGTCAATGTTTTTAACAGTTGACAGGTTCACACTGCAAATTATCAATGTCGGTATATTATTTACTATTTATTAGTAGCACTTTCTGGTTGCGCTCTTAATAGGGTTGTTTTAGCATTATTGAAAAACAGTGACATTTTTATTAATTATTAAACTGTCTAATACAGTATTTTAATAGGGTATTTGCAGAAGGACTTTTAATTTTGCAATAACCTGGGTCGAGTGCTTCCGGTGAACTGTATTTACAAAATTGGCATGGTTAAGATCTGTTTTCTTTGTAAATCAACTATATTTACTGCCTGATTGATATTCGATATAAAGTAGGTCTCAGATTGTACAAGAAGCACTGCATTAAATTACAATTTCCTGCACCATGTCTTTAAAATATAAACATTTATTTTACTCCAGTACAGTGTTTCTGCGCTCGCCTGCTGATCCTGATGGGGGCATGCATGTAAATGGCTTTTCATCTCAGTTTATGCTTCAACAACTAAATGAATGCTGAAGTCTATTTAACTGATTGAATTTTGCTGACATTGATGCTATAAAAGAAACCGTATAACATTGAAAAAAGTCACATTAACCGTTCACCGAAGAAGAAACACTAGCTCTGCATATACCCTATGTACTTGCTATTTGAGTAAGTTAACAAAAATGCATAAATCAAAGATCTTCAACATCAATGTGATAATTTTCCTTGTTTAGACTAGTTGCCTCATTTGCGTATATACTGTGTGTGTGTGTGTGTGTGTATATCAAGACTTTATAATGTTTTAAACAAGGGTTGATCCTCTCAATAGAATAATTCAACTTCCAGCCATATTTTTAAAATATATTAATAAATATATTACAAGTATTGTTCCGAAACAATACCCTTTCAATATGTTGCCCAGCCATCTGTGCTGCCTTCTTTCTATTTTAAAGGGATGGTTTACCTAAAGCTGAAAATTCTGTCATCATTTATTTATTTACTTTATTTTACACACTTGTTTGCTTTTTTTTTATTAAATAAATAAATAATAATAATATTTGAAACTGTAACCACTATTTTCCATATTTATTAAATAAAAAATATAGTGTAATATAGTAAAGAATGGAATTTTTTTTAAGAAGTACAAATACATTGTTAATTCATTTATTTATTTTATTATGTATGCTGGCGTCATGGTGGCACAGTGGGTAGCATGGTCGCCTCACAGCAAGAAGGTTGCTGGTTTGAGCCTCGGCTGTGTCAGTTGACATTTCTGTGCATGTTCTACCCGTGTTCGCTTAGGTTTCCTCCGGGTGCTTTGATTTCCCCCACAGTCCAAAGACATGCGCTACAGGTGAATTGAATAAGCTAAATTGTAAGTGTATGGGTGTTTCCCAGTGATGGGTTGCAGAAGGAAAGGCATCCGCTGCAGAAAACATATGCTGGATAAGTTGGCGGTTCACTCTGCAGTGGGGATCCATGATTAACAAAGGGACTAAGCCAAAAACAAATAGAATGTATCAATTATATATTCTACCAAGTCTTACGGTATACTAGTGCTACAGAATATCATATACATCTATCATGAACATCTGCCTTTAAAACAGCTCTCAAGTGCACCTCCTACTGCAGATGTTTTCCAATAATCTTGTTTTTCCTACTATGGATGTCAATTTCTACAGATTTTTTTACTTTTTTCAATATATCATATTTAGTTTTCAACAGAACAATGAAAATCATAATGGTCTGAAAATACTTGATGGCAAGTAAATGATGAGTACACTTTATTTTGGGATGAATTATCCTTTAACATCTCCAAAACAATGAGATAGTGAGTGTGTTTACTTTTTCCTCAACATGTCAAAGGTCATCCCAAAGAGGGTCTTTAACATTCTCTTGTCATTCTGCATCTTTTCGCACTCTACAAACCCATTCAAAGGGCTTTCTTTGTGTTGACTTGCTTTTGTTGTGTTTTATCTCTAGCTTTATCAGTTTAGTGGTTGGAGGACTGAAGCTTTCGATGGACAAACACACAAACGGTCCCCATCCAAACATTTAACACGACTCAACTTCCTGTGTTTACCGAAACAGCACCTATATATAGAGTCTCCCCTCATCTTATTTAGAAACAAGGGACCACACCTTTCCTTTCCCAGCTAGAGAGGAAGAACCAGTGTGTCCATACGGGTGTGCATCAGGATTAAGGTCATGACGAGAGGGGTGTGAAACTGTGTGTTTAATATCTG